>NC_134836.1:93611044-93914074 GCF_004210375.1 Tachypleus tridentatus
ATGCAACCTTAAAAGTCTTGCAGGATCAGCAGCCTTCAGGATCTGACCTAATATTTGTGAGCAATATGTTCTTATGAAAATATTCTGTTCAAATTTTCCATACCAAATATTCTAACTAAATCACCATAGCTTGTTATTGTGACTGTCACCTCAGGAGATGATTCTTTACCAAAGGCTTAGCTATTAGCCATTCTTGTCGTATTCATCGTTTCTTTTTTACATTCGGGTTTGTATGCACTTCTGCCACTTTTTCACTGTAGATGAGGCTTCTGCCTCTTTTGTAAGTTAAATAACTAGCAGCTGATACTCCATCATGAAATATCCATATACACTGCACTTACTGCAGATGGAACATTTAGCAATATTTTACTTGCAAATCAGTTTTGGACTAAGTTTTATGTCATATTTTTGTAGGCTATCAGGACTTATGCAGCATCTGCATGAATTACATCGGTGGTTCCCAAACAGTGTACTGCAAAGTCATTCTAGGTGTGCCACACAATTTTGTAAATGTATGGCATCAAATATGCTTTTTCATGACTGTGTAAAATAATCAAGTTTAATATAGGCCAATGTGACATTATTAAATTAACACAGGGCACCAAAGAATAGTAAATGGGAATTTGTATATGTGCAGTGACACTCTCATGGCCTTTTTTTGGGTGAGCGGCCAGACTAGTGTGCCATGAAGTTAACATTACTTTTTTTGTGTGCTGTGAGGACAAAAGTTTGAAACCCACTGTGTTAGATATAATGTTGCTGTGATATACAACTTAGAGAAGTAAAAATCATTTTCCAGTTGTTAGGTAAATGTTGGTTGGAAGAGATGTACAAAAGTTTCATAACTCAATCAGTTTTTAACAGATACTATATCTGTAAACTGAAATCATTTTCAGTAGAAATAAATTATATTCTGTGTACAAAACCAGAATCTAAATGCTTATTTGCGATTTTCTACAAAATTATTCCCTGTCAAACATCCAAATTGGTATTTATTGGAAATCATGCATTTGGAATGTGTGAAAATCCAATGTTTTACTGCAAAGTCATGCATATTTTACATACATTTTACTTTTATATTTTTACACAGTTGTGAAGGTTGTGCATGTTGACATAGGTTTTCCACGTTCTTTATTACATATCTGTATGTCTCACGTTCCCCCTTAATATCAATAACTTTGATGAAATTGCATGAGCTTACAAGTCTGAATTTTTTTTGAAATATTTGAAATAGGGTTTTTATTTTTGTACTTGATTCATTACATAATGAAAAATGTATGAACCTGCAATGTTGTTTTAATTTTACATGAATTTAAAATGTAATGGTAGTTGTAAAGTATGGTACATACATTTTTCAGTATAAATGTAGATTGTATGACTTACATTATTACATTAAATAACAGTTATAAATGTGCTTGTTTTGCAGTTTTTAATTCATTGTATGTCAGTGTTTATGTTATTCAAAACCATCACAATTTTCAAATGAATAAGTTATTTTATATGGATTTGAGAAAGCTTATGTCAAATTGTTTATGGACTCATTTTATGTGCCCTAAGTTTGTGATGAATGACATTTTAATCATGCTGAAGCTGTGTACAATGATGAACTCAGCACAGAACCTAAAATGTCATCTACATCAGAATCCCACTGTCATAATTAGATTCAATTTCAATAAAACATAATTTGCCAAAAGTGAAAACATGTTTTACTGCAGCAAAAGAATGGTTTTTGAACAACGCACTTTAATATCTTTTTTTTTTCTTCTGTGGTGACATGTGATACCTAAATAAATAATTCTGTTTGTTTTGTTATGTTAAAAGTTTATTTAATTTAGACTTGATAATTTTAATGTGTCTGCATGTCATGGGTAGGTCTCTGTGTTTGCTGGGAATTCTCCATAATTGTTGAGATATATATTAGCCTTTAACAAATGTAAAAACCTCTAGACCCATGGTGTGCAAACTGAAAGTAAACATTTAAAGTAAAGTTAAAAGTTATTGTTTGAACGTTATGACTATTAAGTAATGTGATAGTAACAATTAAAATGGGAATATGACATGTATGATATATACACAAGGAGAAGGGAGGGGTCATTAAAAAAGTTTGGATTTTAATGAAAGAAAGCCCATGTTTTCTTAACTCATTCACTCCAAATATCCCACACATTTCCCAGCCACAGTGAGAAGGTTAAATAGGACAGATGCATATAAAAAAACTCAGTTTTTATATGAAAAGAATTTTAATTTTTTAGTATGCTGGTCATAAGCTTTTGTAACAACTATAATTTGAAATTCTCAAACTCTAAATACTGCTAGAAATAAATAAGAAATATGACATCACAAAAATTAAGTGTTAGCCCCTCTTCCTCCAGTTATACTTCTTAGTATATACATTCAGTTTCAAGGTCTGCAAAATAAATGTTCAATGTTATATTAACACAGAAGAACATCAAGATATAATTACCATTTTTTGGCACACCCTCTAATACTGGATATAGATAACTGTACTATACACTGTATTGTCTATTTTGTGAATATAATTCATACATATATTATATATGTAATTCTTTACTCCATACTGTATGCTGATTTTTATTTATAATGTTAGATTTTGTTTCAGTTTATTTTTTCTGCAAATAATAAAAAAATATGAAGTTATCTTCATACATGAAACTTGTTTGCATTTTAGCTTTTGATTAAAATTCTAGTATCACAACTTCCTGCTTTTGCAAGTAATATTTATATATGTTTATTTACCAATTATTTGATTTTTTATCATTAAATCTACTTTTTGTTTCTTTTATTTCTTAAAAGTTTAATATGTAGTGCAGTGTTTGAAACTTGCATCGTATGTTCTTAGTAAATTGAAGATAGTAATTATTTTTCATACTAGAATGTAATAAATGTATGTATGTAACTGACAGTTTGGAAAATATAGATTAAAATATTGGAACTTACTGAAAGTGTGTATAAAGCTGCTAAGAAACACCATATCCAGTAATGTTACTTAGTTATGTTAAAAGTGGATATCTGAAAACCAAAGAAATTCCTTTGAAGCAAAATTAATTAGTCATTGGTTAAAATGCCTGCTTATACTAACCAAAACACAAAAATGTTAATTTTGATATATTTTTCTTTTCTTTTCTTTACATTTAACACTTTTAATTCACTGTTATAAATATGCTAAAAGTGTATGAAAGCATTTGACTTTGAATAATACAACAGTCATTAACTACTGTGATAATATGAGAAGCTTGGTGATTAATTTCTCTTATATTTGTAAACCAAATTTTTATTATGTTTTTAATGAGTTTAATAAATTGCTCTTTCAGTAAAGAAAACTACAATAATATATAGTTTTTATAATTACAAGTTGCAGAAAATCTAACTGGAATTCACACATCCCATGAAAAGGAAGTCTGGTAATACAGATACACTAAATTGTCAAAAGTATGTGGACACCCATTGATAAAAGGTGTATAAAATTAAGCATGCAGCCATGCAATCTCCATAGACAAACATTGGCAGTAGAATCGGTTGTACTGAAGAGCTCAGTGATTTTCAATGTGGCACTGTCATAGGATGCCCCATTTTCAACAAGTCGGTTCATCAAATTTCTGCCCTCGTCAACTGTAAATGCTGTTATTATAAAGTGGAAATGTTTGGGAGCAACAACAGCTCAGCCATGAAGCAGTAGGCCACACAAGATCACTGAATAGGACAGGCAAATGCTGAAGCTTATAGTGTATAAAAATTGTTTGTCAACAGTTGCGACTCTCACTACCAAGTTTCAAACTGCCTCTGGAAGCAATGTCACTGTTCATTGGGAGCTTCATAAAATGGGTTTCCATGGCCAAGTGTCCGCACACATGCCTAAGATCTCCATGCTCAATACCACATGTTAGCTGGAGTGGTGTAAAGCACATTGCCATTGGACTCTGGAGCAGTGGAAATGTGTTTTCTGGAGTGATGAATCATGCTTCACCATCTGGCAGTCTGACAGATGAATCTGGGTTTGACAGATGCCAGAAGAATGCTACCTGCCTGAATGCGTAGTGCCAACTGTAAAGTTTTGTGGTGGAGGAATAATGGTCTGGGACTGTTTTTAATGGCTTGGGCTAGGCTCTTTAGTTCCATTCAAGGGAAATCTTAATGCTGCAGCATACAATGAGATTTTAGACAATTGTGTGCTTCCAACTTTGTAGCAACAGTTTGGGGAAGGCACTTTTCGTTTCAGCATGACAAAACCCCTGTGCACAAAGCAAAATCTGTAAAGACATGGTTTCCTGAGGTTGGTGTAGAAGAACTTGATTGACTTGCACTGAGCCCTGACCTTAACCTCATCAAACACCTTTGGGATGAATTGGAACACCGACTGCAAGCCAGGCATTCTCGCTCAACCTCACTAATGCTCTTGTGGCTGAATAGGAGCAAATCCTCACAAGTGTGTTCCAACATCTAGTGAAAAGCCTTTCCAGAAGAGTGGATGCTGTTATAGCAGCTAAGGGGGGACTAACTCTATATTAGTGGCTGCAGTTTTGAATGAGATGTTCAACAAGCACATATGGGTTTGATGGTTGGGTGTCAACATACTTTTGGTCATGTAGTGTAGTTCTGAGCACAGAAAACAAAGTTAATGGAAATTTTTCATTCAGTCTTGTTTACACTTGCACATGAAGAAAAAAAAGAAACACATTTAATTCTTTATTAACTTTGAATATACTCTTAGTTTATTATTTAACAATTAATACTGTGAGTATATCATAAAATTTATTTGTACACATTTAAGTTACACTATAAGAAATTAACTTTTTCTTTGCCTTTCAGTACATGTAAGTTGCGTCTTAAGAGTCAAAGACATTTGCGGTGCATTGCACCTTCATTAGTTCTGGAAATAAACTGATATTATTAAGTCCTTAAATCAAAGCAGCTTGAATGAGGGGTATAATTACATGTTATCTTTGTTATTACTATTATGGCTGAAAGAAAAATGCTTCAGATTATCATTGGAAAATCCTTTTGACGTAATAGATAAACTTTATCTGACACAACATACTGTTTCATTATATAAATATTGGCTTGTTTTACAAAAAATGGATATCTATAATAACTTCTCTCACTCAAAAAGCATACATTGTTCATGTAACGAAACTGGAGTTTCTAGTTTAGAGAAGAATGATATGAAACTGATAATAAAACTGCCTATGACCTTTATACAATAATATTAAATAACTTGCAAAACTGAAAATAAAACTCGAGTATTTATAGTTTAATATAATGCATGGATTTACTTAAAGGAAGAACAATAGAACTTGAAATATGACACAGTGACAAGCCCAAAAAACTTTTAAAAAATGAGTAAGTAAGTTCCTGGTAACTCAACTGTAAATCTATTTACTTATCATACTAAAATTCTTACTTAAATCTCTGCAGGGGGCAGATAATCGTTTATTTAACTTTGTGCTTAAACCAACAAAATATAAATAATATAATTAACAATGTGCATATATATATATATGTGTGTATATATATAGAGAGATACATTTATTTAATATAAACAAATTACAAAATCGTAAAAGTTCCAATTAGTATGAATTATTTTACAAGATAATTGGAAAGCATTTATCTTGGTTTTAAAAACTGCCAAATATGGCCTGGTGGTTATTGATCAGACCTATTGTACTCATAACAGACACAGGAATATGTGAAAGCGTGTTAAAGTTATGGTAGGCATAAGGGCCTCTGTTGTTATGCAGCATTGTCCAACAGGTCAAGGTAAGGTACTTGCACTCTCCTTCTCTGCTGTGAAAAACAGTACCTTGTAATGTGTAGTGAAGAATAACCTCATGTCTAGTATTAAATGCATCACTCAAGAAGTTAATGAACAAGCTGAATACCACTCAACTCTATATCGTATAATCTTGATAAAAGCTGAGATTATATAACTGTTGCACACTTTTGTAAAGCATACGGTGCTTTTTAATGTAAGTGACATTTTAAATACATGTTGGAAGGGTTTGCTCCATGTTTGGATGTGTTTGCCCAATACTTTTAGTAATAAGCATTTGTAAAGCTAAAGTATTTCTGGTTCACCTATATAATAACATTTTCCAAAATCGTTTTCATACATAGACATTTCTTCTCGCAAGAAGTTGAGAAACTGCATCATTTTTCTTTAACGGAAGAATGTGATGACGTACTCATTGCTCCTAAGGTGAACTTTCACCAACATGTTTTTCAGTTTGTCCAACTTTCACATGTCCTATACGCAGATACCAGTAATTCAACAATAGAACTTATTGGCTACTTCAGGAAAATCATTTTAGCAAATAGTAACTCACAATGATCCTCAGACCAAAATATATTGTCTCATTGAGATTCATTTAACCTGTTCACCAGTATTGCCAAAGAAGTTACAAAAGACTTGGAAAAGATAACTGATATTATATTTGATGACAGGAAACCCACTTTTAGAAAATTGAACTTAGAGGCAGCTGAAAAGGGTATTGTGTGTTTGTTTTGGAATTTCGCGCAAAGCTACACTAGGGTTATCTCCGCTAGCCGTCCCTAATTTAGCAGGGTAAAACTAAAGGGAAGAAAGCTAGTCATCACCACCCACCGCTAACTCTTAGGCTATTCTTTTATCAACAAATAGTGGGATTGACCGTCACATTATAATGCCCCCACGGCCGAAAGGGTGAACATGTTTGGTGCAACAGGAATTCGAACCCGCTACCCTCAGAATACGAGTCGAACGCCTTAACCCATCTGGCCACGCCGGGCCATGAAATGGGTAATGAAATGTACTATTGCAAACAACTAATATACAACGTTTGGACAACCTTATTATGTTATGATCGATATTATTAAAATCGCTGTAATCACATGGGTAACTTGATGTTAAAACTATTTTGCAGAGAGATTCTACTATCTAACAAAAGATTGATTTGATGAAGGAAATATGTGCAGTATTTAACACTGAAATTCATTGTAATACTTTATACATATGTTTCCTTTAAAAATAAAAATTTAATATAGTGTTTCCCATCAGAAATATATCTAATATAATGAAATAACGTGATTTAAGAAGTGCATTTCAATTTTATAGTATTTGTTTACTTTTCTCGCAAAGGATGTTGGGTTACTAACAAAACAAATAGTTTAGTTTCACGCGTTAAATGACGGAATTTACTGTTGCAATAACATACAAAACAAACATATTTCATGTTAAATAGCAAATAAATGTAAAACATGTACGTTTTATATGTAACTTTTGTCGACAGATCCGGTAAACATTTTACTATATATCTTTTAAACAACTCGTATCCCAGCAACCACTGCTATGGGAGGGGTTAGGAAGTTTTTGGTTTTTATAAATTGTGTGTTTTTTTGGATTGGCGTTATACAATGGTGCTTATGTTCCGATAGTAACAAAAAATTAACATTAAATATTAAGTCTATCGTGTTTTGAAGTGAACTGAAATTTGAATAGGAAATAAAGAACAGGATTATAGTTTTGTAATAAGTACATGTAATAAGGAAACCGGAAGAAACAGCGATAACAGTGTGATCTGATACAATAGTGTGAATGTAGAATGTGGAATTGTCATAAGTGCGGAAAGCCAGTGTTCTTTGGTATATATTTGAATTTGCGATGCCATATCAATACTAATAAATACTAGTAATAATTAATAATATTTTAATAATAATGTTACATTAATTACAGTAAGTATATGTATTCAAAGTAAATACTGTCACTAAGATATATTACTTATGTAATTAATAGTATTTAGTGTAAGAAAGTTTGTGTTGATTAATTTAACTTAAAGAAATTATTATTAGCTCAGGAGTTATCTTGGTCACGTTAGTATCCTGATAATATAAAAGTGATAGTAATGGTATTAGTAGTACTAGAAGTATTACTATTGTCTGTACTTCAGTAGCACTAACACAATGACACTACATTACAATAGTATTAATATCTACTTAAGCTACTATTATTACTAATATTGTAATAGCGAGTACTCAAGTAGACTGTTTTATAATACTTTATCAAATGATAGCAAAAATCTCAGCTTAAACTTAACGAATTTAAATTATTTAACTTAGATAGTCAGTCCTTAGTGACTTAACTGTAGGCTGTAGTAACAACATTAACATTCTGATTTGATACTAATGCAGTAGTCAGAAGTAACAAGGCTTAACTTTGAAGATTTGGCCATTGAAAGGGTGAAATTTGGTAATTTTTGCAATTAATAGCATAAAAGTGTGTAATGCTGTATAAAATGTGTGCTTTATATGATTTAAAATTCAAGATGAAGACCATTTTTTCAGCTGAAAGACTGATATCAGTGGGTTACGACTGGCATCCAGAGTGCCTAAGGTGTGAAGAGTGTGGAAAAAGATTGAGACCAGGACAGCATCTGGAGGTCAGTATGAAAAGCAGAAGGTACTTTGAGATGGATGTTTAGTATTTGAATCTTGTTTACAACATTAGTATACATATGATAGAAACAGTTATATGTAATGAAATGTATTCTTTGTGTTACAAAGATTTGAACCTGTGATGCTGAGTATGTATTTGTGTTTTGAAATTAATATTATTTTGCTTGAATTTGCAAGATAAGAGTCAGACAACTCTTCTTGTAGACATAGACAACACAGTATTCCCCTAAATCAGAACACGTGCCACTTGTCTGTGAACTTACAACCTCACTGTTATTCTTAGGTTCTAAAATTTAAGTTATCATTGTATGAGAATTAAGGGTACACAGTAGGAATTTTTAAGGACACCCTGGAGATGTGTTGTTTTCCTTATTAAAAAGTGCTACTAATAATGAACAGTTATACCTAGTTGATGGAACATAATTGTGTCAGAAATGTTTTTCAAGTTGCTTTCACATTAAACAAGCTATTATTATAATTCTACAAAACGTTTTAAGTTACTTATATATATGTAAATTATCTGTGCTTACCCTGGAACATAACGAGTAACTACTTTCACTGGCTTATTAATATTAATACCATAAGAAGTAGTTTGGAGGTTATGTTACATTGGTAAAGTAATCTTGAGAATATTTTATTACCCATCAATTATTAAAATGAAACTGTAAATGGCTTTTTTTTTTTTAATTCCCTTTTATCCATAGACTTACAACAGTGACCCATGAGCAACGTGAAGAAATGTAAAAATAGTCATTCACTGGGTTATAATAAGTGTGGCTGGCACTTCATTAGCTATCCATGGATGGAAGGTGTATTAATGTGATAGATAAATTCCATGCTAGTACTAGTAACCCAGTGTATTGTTTTTAAAGGAATGCACAACTGAAATAATTGGGATTTTTGTAATTCTCCATTCTTGACACATCAGGATAACAATGCAACAGTTAAGGTAACAGGCAATCATAGACTTATAACAGCTATAAAACTAGTTGTTGGGAAAGGAAATGTAGTGTATACTTTAAACAACATATTACCTAATGATTAGCTCAGAAGTGATTGAAACATTGTTATAAAGGTCAGAGAAACCCAAAATAATCAACTCAAAGAGCTGCATCTATGGGCTTTTATGTAAAAGATATAAAACTAGGTTATATTAAGATTACTTAAAGGAGTGAGGTAATCACTAGAAAGATATTAATGTAATGAATATAATAGGAGTGTAATGTAACATTTAGAATGTTAAGAAATTTGCCCAAACCAGCTCTTGAACTTGTAATTATTAATCAGTACTAATGTTTTAAGACCAGTCTTATACTAACTGAATTGGTTTGGTTCAAGTTCCAAAGCAGCCAGTGTTTTAGTGTGACTGGTGGCATTTTAATTATATGTATTTTATATATGTAATTTGATTTGTAAATACATACTTAAAATTATTTTGAGGTTAATTTTACATAGGATTTTTTTTCACTCTTGTTACACATATGTAAAACTATTTTCTGCAAGTTTCATTAATAAAATTGATACATATTGAAGACAGTTTTGTGCTGAGAAATTAAAACAAGTCTTACATTTCTTAACTTTGTATTGTTTCATACTTTATATTTCTATTGATGTTTAGGTATAAAAACTGAGAAAGAATCACTTTTTCAACATATGATAATTCAGTTGCTACTGTGAAATTAGGTTTTGGGATAGTTTGTAGACTTACTAGTTTAGTTAACCCTTACTGACCTAGGTTGTTGATATCCTATGATTTATAAAATATCAATTCTAAAATATTTTTGAGTAAACATTGTTGAAGTGGAGTTAATTTTTTTTCTTTTCTTACTAAACTGTTGAGTGCATACTTCACACCTGAAAAATGATCACATGCCTGAAAAAAAGGTTAATGGAACCTAAGGAAATTGGTATGAATTGAGAGATCTGATTCAAACTTAATTCAGATGAGATTTACTAACCTTCTTATTTTTTACATCATTGTATAGTTAATAGTAGCTTCACCTTTGGAGGCTATTAGATGTGATAGAATGAAAAATCATTTGTTACATGTCTCCCAGGAGAGTTTCCATGATACTGTTTTTGTTGACTTAGTGAAATGTTGGTTCAGTGATGAATTTTCGTTGTAGGAGATTCTGTGTTGATTGGTTGAGATAGTTGCTGCTTTTGGAGTCTGGTGTTCTTGGTGCTTTTTTTCTGAAAAAAAGATAACAAAATATGATTTGGAGCATGAAGTTTAGTAATTTTTACCTTATCGATTACATGTGTGTTCTGTATTATAACCATCATATTTAACATAACATTAAAATGCCAATAAAATCTTAAACACTAACAACAAGCATCTTTTTATCAGGTTCTAGTGTTCTTAAAGCAAGTTGTATGGGTTAACTAGTTTAAAGTGTAACTGTACACATTTGTTTTATAATTTCATGTCTATATTTTATAATATATGCTACAATGGACTTGCATAACCCATACTCTCATTGAGTATCACTACACATGAAGTTTGTCCTGTAGCATAAGAAACAAATATCTAAACACTTATTTCACAACATAGGCTGTTGTAGAGAATAATCCATCCAAGTAGTACAGTATCATCTGGTCTGGTCTGTTTATAACATCATTGTGGTAAGCAGTACAGTATTATCTGGTCTATTTGTTTATAACATCATTGTGGTAAGCTTTTAAGCACATCTCAGCCATAAACAAGTGTTCTCTGTGATGACTGCTTGTAATGTCCTATTTTATAGAAACCTAAATTTGTAATTGTTGTAAATAATCAGTTTTCTGGGATTTTAATACAAAACTTCCTATAGGATTTGTGTTGGGATCTGTTGCACCCATGGTGACTCACAATGTACATTTTCAGTTTTCTTTACATTGAATTTGAGGTATATTTATCATATATTGATAAGGATAATGACTTGAATATAAGAGTATAAGAAAAATTTTGGCATTTGTCTGATACACTGTTTGTATAAGGAATAGTATAATACTAGTTATTTGTATACTGATGAACAATGTAATCTTTAGATTTCTCAACATATGTAATGTTATTCACATTACATGTTAACCCTAACAAAAGTTATAATGCATTTGGCTTTTGGAAATTTTCAATTCAGAGCTTACTATAATGGTAATTCTGTACTGTGGTCCAGTAGGACTCCAAGTGTTTACAACATAACCTTTCAAAGGTGTGTTGGTGTGGGTGAATGTTAAGTGTAATTTCTTTCACTCTATAACTACATGTACTGAAAACTAATTGTTTTGTATAATGTAGCATTTTCTTATTTAAACTCAACTGGTTATTTTCTATCTGTTATTAAAATTTTTAACAGTTTTATTGAAGTCCTTGTAGATTTTGCTATTAAATGGTCATTATACTTATTAAAGAATTGAATAAGCCTTATGAAGTTTTTATTGTAGGAAATATGTAAGTAACTGGAATATACTACAGATTTTAGAGATAGATAAGAATGCTCACTTTATGATAAATACAAGTGCATATAGTTTTGTGATGTTTTTGTAGATTTTGAATAATGAAATTTTCATTTAAAATTATTTACTGTTTCCTGGACTAAATAAACATGATTTAAGTATAGTCTGAGCATACAACATTATTAATATGTTGTTACAATTTTGCCAGAATGTTATACATGTAGAAAGTGGCTATTGAATTTGAGGGGGGAAGTGTTACATTGTTTAATAATCAAATGAAGTTGTTACCAAAGTTTTTATTGTGGTGAGTTATTAGTTGAAGTTGAACTTTTTATAAACAACAAAAACATTTAGTATATACAAACACAACATAATCATATAGATGTTGTTGAAATGTATATTCAGTCCCTTTTTTGTATTTCAGCATAAAGGTGTTCCTTACTGTCACATTCCTTGCTATAGTGCTTTATTTGGACCAGCTCTGTTTGGTCATGGATCTCGGGTAGAGTCTCACTCTAGTTTTGGACAAGTAGAAAATAAACAAGGAATGTGTGTTTCGAGGTAAACCATGACTGCTATATATTACGTAAATAATGTTTCAAATGCGATCATTAACTTTAGAACTTTGATCTTAGTGATATTGGTAAAAGATAGTTACTGTGTTTGAATTAACAGTATTTGGATATTATTTTACTGTTTGAATTGTAAAGTATGTTTGTGTGTGTGAACATTATCGTTATTTCATATGTACGTATATACATTCACTAGTCTAAGTTGTTGTTTTTTCCTGACAGAAAATTACTTTTTTCCTGTTTTTAATTTTTAAATAACTAATAATGATTAATTGTCACTTGAAAATTAAAAAATTACCAGAGATTTCTAAGATTATTGACTAAAGAGAAAAATAGGTGATTTTCAAAGGTTTTAGTAGTTTACTTAAATACCGATGATATTGTTTTAAAACAATTCTTCTCTGAAAATAAACTGATTCATTAAACACAAAGTATCATTCCATCACTTTTTTATCTTTTAATATCATATTTTGTAGTGCATCTGATATCTAACCCATTTACTGCAGCTGTTCTAAATGCACTGAATTTTTGCCAACTATATAAAGTATACAACACATGCACATCTAACTGTTGAAGGTGGCCCTTACCTTGTACAGTCAAACAATCAGCAATGCATTAAGTACTATTACAGAAATTAAGATTAAATACACTTTTGTTTCATATTTTTTAAGGTTATAGATGTTTTGATAAAATTACAAATTACCACCGTTTAATACTTAGTGAGACTCTATAGCCACTAAAATATTATCTTCAAAACAAAATAAATAAAGGTTGTCACTGAAGTGTACAATGGGTAAAAGAATGAATACATCTTCTTTCTGTCTTAAAATAAGAATTCCAGTGTGTATTCTGTCATGTAGTGTAATATTTGATTACAAAGAGAAACATTACATATAAAATGGAAGATAAAAGATAACTAGTAAGTTTTTTATTGAGTTAGGGAAAATGAGTAAATTTAAAGTATAGTAATATTTTTGAGTGAAACTTTAAACAATTTGGATATATTTTTGTGTGTGAAATGTGACAGATTTTGTTGTTTTTCTTTTCAATATAAATAAATTGTTTTATATATTAATTTGTAATTGTACCCTTTTAAGTTAAAATGCAAATTTTCTTTCTAGGACACACTTGCAGGCAAAGTTAAGAGTTTACAATAATGTTTATGAAGGGAGAAGTGGAGAAATTAGAAGTAGAGAAGTAAGGAATTTTTAAATCATTGGAACACTTGTATAAAATAGTGATACAAATTAAACTGTCTGAAAATTAAATATGCCAGAACTAAAATTTTACAGAAATATCTTATGTGAAATGAATGTGACTCTTAGATATTTGAGAATTATCAGAAAAAAACCATAATCAGTATTTAATAAAAGATCTAGAAGTTGGTTTCAAAATTAAACAATTTTAAACTAATTATATTGAACATTGCTCAATTGGTATCTAAGAGAGAGAGTGCCCTCAATACTTGAGATGGGTGGTTAGGGTTATGTGTGTTAATTAATTACATTCAGTTAATCATTTTGTGCAATGTTCCTTAAACAATGATACATACAAGCCAAAAAAGAAAAGTTGGTGGTGGGTGCTGCCAGTCAGTTTCCTTCCCTTTAATTAGTATTTCAAAATTAATGATAGTGGCAGATAGCATCAATTAATGTGTAAATAACCTAGTCCAAGGTCATACAGGGTCTCTCTGGCTACTCAAATAAAAAATATTATGGTTCTTAAAACTAGCAGAATAGAGACAAGAATTCTTTCCAAATATTATTTAGGCTTAGGGCCCCACTATACTTTAACCTTGCCCTGGTAGCTTTACCATATTAAAGTCAGGATGAGTAAGCTTCATGAAAATAAAGCCCAAGAATTCCCCAATGAACCTTTCCGTCACATAATACCGCTGAACAAAGACTAACTTATAAAGTCTAAAATTGGACAGCCCATTATGTAGCTTTGTGCTTAACAACAAATAAACATGATGGCAATATTCTGATTTCTTAGATAGTTGGAATAATTGAAAATAGGAATGATTGAAAAGTGTTATTTCAATTAATTATTTTTGTGATAGTCCATTTCACTGTAATTTTGATTTATTGATTACTTTTGTAAAAAATTAATTGGTAGTTAGAATAACTGAAAACAGTAATAATTTGAAACATTAACCTCAATTAATTGAGGAGTTGATGTAACCACTGCTCATAAGTAGTCAACTGTATAACACAGTTCTGCTTGGAACACTACAGACATCTATATATAATCCAAAAATAAAATAAAAAACATTTCATTCCAAAGTTATATACAATTTGAAAATTAGGCTTCTGAACATTCACGACACTGTTTGTGTTTTGTTTTGTTAATATTAATGACTTTAATATTTATAATAAGGAACTAAGAAAACTTAAATCCTAGATTCAGACTATTTATAGTATTGTCAAAATTACAATATCATTATGGTGTGAATGCCTTTCAGAAGCTTGGGAAGTATGATGTAATTAATTATATTTGTCATAAGATATTATGTTAGGCTTATTGTATTTTAATGCTACTTTCCTAATCTAGTCCTTTATGGATTTTCAAGAATTATAAGAGTATAAAATAATTGTATTTCAACTATACCATATCCATCATATCTATTACCGATGATGCATTCCACTCAATGCTGAGCCCTGCAGCCAGCTTGGATGCAATGAGCACAGTAATAGTCTAAATATTATTTGCATAGGCCGTTTCTTACAATAACCTTTATGGTGTGAATGTCTTTTAGAAGTTGGTGATGCATGACATAATTAATTACTTGTCATAAGTCATTATGTTAGACCTGTTATATTATGCTTCTAAAAATGCATTCACACTATGTGTTTATTGTATCGCAGTCAGCCAGAAAAGCTCTGGATTACGTGAAATGTATTGTCAATGATGGCTATGATGAACATAGTGTGATTGAAATGCTATTATTATATACTGTTCTAATTCTTGAACTAGATTAAGAAGGTTGTGTTAAAATATAATGGGCCTAACATAGTGTTATATAATTAATTACATCACTTTTATGAAACTGTTTGTTGTTCAAGTGTCTGATTATTAAAAGTTCAAAATATAGTTGGTGAAGCTCAGGTTTTAGTTATCTAGAGATTTGATAAAATATTGTTTGTATGGAAAGGGCATTCACTGAATATAATGTATGGCAACTTACAAAAATTCTGGGTTGCATTGTAAACTATGATCTGTATTTTCATGAAGTAAATATGTTAACAATTTTTATTGTAAGATAAATATATATTAACCGAATTTAAGTAAGAAATTTTTTAATTAGAATGATGCATGTACAATACTATAGAAAGAATTTGTTTCTTATATCCAGTTAAGTATAATGTGTGTGTTAAAAATTATAGTGTTCTAGCTAAGATAATCCTAAATGTTGAACAGTTATGGTATCAGTGTTTTGTTCATTATTTCAGAGAAATGGTCGTCTTATCTTGGAAGGTATTCTTCGAATATCATGGGGAGTTAGTAAAGCCATACATCTAAAAGAAGACCATGATGATAGGATGCCTGTGAGAAAGAGGAATAGTTTCCGTCATTCAGGTGGAAATGAGAATCTTTCACAGGTAATTTTATATCTTCAGTAATCTTGTAATTAAACATTCATGAGATTTAGTTGTTCAGTTATGTTAGAAATTGGGTATGTATCATTTTTTAAGCCACAAATATGTGGCTCTACCTGAGAATGTTGTAAGATACATACGGGTATTCAAAACAGTTTATTTCAGTGTAACGTGGTGTTAGTTTAAGGATAGAAAAAAACACTAGTGTAAGTTCTCTGTGATGTGAAAAAGTACATTAGAACCTTCTTTTAATATTTATCCAAGTTGTTTAAAAAATTAAATATTTGCTTTTTTCTTTTAAATGTATATTATTAGTTGTTCTGTGACCAGTGTTGTTAATTCAGTGGTTGAAGTAAAAATAAACCATAATAAATATTCTTTTCATAAATATCAATGTTTTTGGTTTTTTCACAACCAATTATAAACATGAAATAAATAAATTTGAATTTTATCACCAGAATGATTGACACATTATTGTGGGAGAAGATGGAATGTAATCAGTTTTCTAACATCTGAATTTAGTATTTTTATTTCAATAAAAGGCATAATAAACCATTGCCAGCTCATTTTCTCATTACCAAATCTTCAAAAGCAGTTTTTAAATAAAAAAATTCTGTATTATTTTTTGCACTGCAGTGTTATGTTGTATGAGAACAACTAGTCATCAGAGTGACAAATACTTGAAACAAGCAATACTGATGCTATAATTGGGACATGTATTATTTTGAAGTACAAATATGTGGGACAGTCAGTTTAATTTATTACTTCTGGTTTTTTGTTAATAAACAATATTCATATACCAAATCCATTAGCTTGTAGCTTTCTGTTGTACAAATAATTATGTGAATTTTATTCTAATTTAAAGTGTCTGAATGTCAAATCTTATATTAATACCCATATAAAGTTGGTCTTAATAAAGAGGAGCTGCATATTTTGTTCATAAGTGATCAAATAAATATTTCTACAGAAATATGATTCAAAAGTGATGATGAAACAAGGAGAAATGTATTTGCACATGTTCTGAAAGATATATATTTTTAAGCTTCAGAACAACTGAAATTAATTTTTTTTTTTTTTTCAATTTACAGTATTTTTTGAAGAGAGACACTAAATGTATAAATTTTAGCATTTATCTTGGCTCTTTTTGCTACAATATTTTTAACAAGATTTAAAATGTTTTGAAGTTTGGCGTACACATAAGTGAATGTTTTTACTGTTAAAACAAATATTGCTAACATTAGTTGCATCCACCAAGTTGGAATTACCAGCATTAAATCCTGAGGAACATATGAAAATGTTAAACTGGTAGAGATCTAGCTATTTATATTTACTAATATTAAATTTTTAGCTTACTAATTGCCTTTGACACACCCATTCTATGGCTGAGAGTGAAATTTTAAATATAGTGTCATATGTTGGTCACCTATAAGCTTGAACTATGTATCTCATCAAGTTTAATGCTAACTATACCACTTGATACCTTGTGTGTTTTTTTTACATTTCAAGAATACTACTTTAAATTATTTCCAAGTGTTTGTAGGTATGTTGCTCACTAGTAATGATAACTCTAGTCTCTAGCTTAACCCTTTCATCTGTGCCAAAATTTAAGTAAAAATTATAATTCTAACTATTATCATAATTGCTTATTCAAAAATATTTTAGAATTAATATTCTGTCATTTTTCTAACATTTATTTAATATAATTCATAAAATGAAATGAAAAATTCTTCCTAAGTTACATTTCTGCACAGCTTTGAGAAGTCTTGGTTGTGAAAAGTGCACTTACAGGGTTTTTGTTAATTTTTTCTGTCCATTTTAAGTCATAAATGTGTAATTTGCTAGAAGCTACCATCCCTTAAGAATAGAATTATACATGTTTTTGTTTCTCACATGGTTTTCCTTCTCTTTTTTCTGCTCTTATTTCTGCTACACTTTTTTATGATTTTACATCATGTCAGTTAAACCGCTAATAAATCAGTCTCTGCATTGATAATAGTTACAGGCAAATGTTTAGTACCAATTGGTGGAGCACATAATCAACTTTTTGTGTCAATGTATGTAAAGTGAATAAAATGATGCAAGAGTATTTATGCTTTAATAGGACAGTATTTGTTTTGTTTGTAGTTAGACACAAAGCTGCACAATGGGCTATCTGTGCTCTGCTCACCATGGGTATCAGAACCAAGGTTCAAGCAGTATAATTTTTGTGTCAATGTAAAGTGAGTAAAATGATGCAAGAAGTATTTATGCTTTTGTAGGACAGTATTTGTATTGTTTGTAGTTAGACACAAAGCTGCACAATGGGCTATCTGTGCTCTGCTCACCGTGGGTATCAGAACCCAGGTTCAAGCACTATAATTTGGAGACATACAGCTGTGCCACTGAGTAACATGGGAAAGTGATAATTTGTAGGTCCTGCTGAGAAGAAAAATGAATTCTTATGGGAATTTTTAGAAGATTTTGTAACAAACCACAGACCTTGGAAATTTGTATTTTTTTTTCAAATGTACTTTTCTGCTAAAAATGTCATTATGTTGCTTTGTACTTGTTTGTAAACTATAGCTTGACAAAAATTAAACACATAATTTCAACTAAATTTCTTATTTGAATGAGTTAACTTAGTAGTAATTAGAAACTTTAATTATATTGATTATATAAAAATAATCAACTAATCATAATTTCAGTTAACAGTAACAATTGGAATTGGTAATTGTAATTAGTTGATTTTATTATAATTTTGATTAATTGGTTAGTTTGTGTGATACTAATTTGTATAATTAATGTTTATAGGTAATTTATTAAGTTGCACTGCTCTAGACCTGATCGTATTTTGAAAGGTCAAGTCTTAGCCACTGATAAATCTTTGTACGTTGTTTTTTTCCATATTTAAATGGGAGTGATGACTACTGCAATCAGCAAAATAAATGTGTTAATGAAAATCAATCAAATTGATTGGATATATCAAATGGAACATTTTGACAAACTATGGAAATATTTAAATTCTTAGATGACATATTTTTAATATGTAAAAAACAAAAAGGAACTTGCAACAAAATTTTGGAAATTTCAAGAATTGATAATTGAAAATTATCAAATTATAATTATTTAGTAAATAATATCCAAGTTTTATATAACTTGGTTAAATTTATATTTCTATTGTGAGAAGGAAAAAATCAAAGGATATTAATGATGTATGCTTGGTCCAAAAATGTGTTTGCTTAACAACTGCATGCACTTACTGCATTGTCTTTAGACACCTAAGTATGAAAATTTACTTTGAATTTTAAACATTATTGAAGTTAAGGCTTTTAGTATCACACTCATATTTCTTACATTTAGTTCCCTTGGTTTAATCTGTTATAGTATTTGATGTAATATCAATAATAATAATAGCTTGAGAATGAACACCTAATAAAACATGAGGCCAGTAATAAATAAGTTAAGACCTAAGATCTACTTCATTGTCTGTAACTGGCAGCATTATAGCAGTAAATAAAATCTACTGTTACACTTCATATCTGGATCCACCATTTTTATCATCAATTGTGAGGCTTGTAGATCATTTTTAGCATTTAGTTGAACCAGCTCCAAAACAGTACCTAGGATTTACAGCTCTACTTTGTTTTATTGGTTCAGCTGTATTCTGGTAGAACATGAGATATAAAATTAAATTTTATTGATATTGGTTATCATTAATGAAATAAAACTTGTAGCCTGTTTGCTCTGTTTTTACTCTATGCCATTTTATCAAAATCTATTGATATTGAGATGTGAATTAGGTTTTTAACACATTTTAATACTTTTTTTTTCCATTTTACGTGTAGTTTATAGTTTTATTACACTTGTAAAGGTTTCATGAAATATTGTACACTGTATTTACTGTATCCTGTTAATCATTCAGATAAGCTGGTACTGAAATTGACACAAAATTGTTTCTAAAATTCAAAAATATCAAAATAAAATTCAAAAAAAAAAAAAAGGAAAAGAAAGAAAAATCAAATTTCAACTACAACCAGTTCAAATATACAAGTTGAAATATCCTTAGGATTATACATGTAATGACATATTTCTACTAGTGTACACTCTAAACAGTGTAAAATGGAACATACACAGAATTAGGTTTAAAACTAGCAATTATACACCACGTGATCTTTTATATCAGGGTGATGCTTAGATTTTTGTTTAATTATTAGTTAATGCAAAGAGTTAAGGAAATGGTGTTTTAACTTGAATGTCTTTTTTCTCATTATTTAAAGTGTGTCGTTCTTTTTTACATATTTAAAAAAAAATTGTATGCCTGTGTATATATATTTAAAATTGAATTATTGGTCGAGATGGATGATGTGAAAACATTTTTCTCACAAATATTTATCAAATAAGTACTGCTAGTATTTTACTGTGATACAACAATAGTATTTTTAACTAATGTTATTAATCTTTAAAGAGAGACCACTTTAGTAACATACGAATATCACTATTTCAAGTTTCATGGTTTGCATATCTATAGGAATATGTCCTATAATTATTTTTGCATAGCAGTAGTAGTAGAACTCACAATAAAACTAATCAATACATTTATCAGTATTATAGTAATGTTCATCAATATTTATCAGTTCACTAGGACTTAAGGGATTAGCACAAGTTTGGGAAATGTATTGGTCATTTGAAATATCATTGGAAATGCTTTAATATGCTCATTTCTTTTGAGTTATTGATAGTTACACTGGTTAGAATCAAATGCTGTGGAATCAGTTATATTGAAAAAGTGCTTAAATGTTCAGACACTTTATTAGGTATATGCAACTGGCTTTAAGTTCATATGATAATATAGGTTTTCCATTAGGATCAGTAAAGACGCTGACACGTGGTATTTCATTAACTTTTTATCAGTGCCTAATTTCATTATTTTGAGACTTTGCTTGCTAAACCTTTATTTATAAATAAAATGATGTACAATAATTTCTGGTTTGTTTGTTTGTTTGTCATGAATTTCAATAATACTATGTTTCATTGAAAATTTTTTATGTTACTTTGTTAATGTGCATTAACTTGTGATAATGTATGAAATGATGCTGTGTTTTTCCTTCTTCAGAAGATGGATGACCTTCTTGACTTAGTAGGAAGTGACAGTTTTGACTGGTTGAATAACACAAGTGATAAAGTGAGCTGTGATTTTAGTGAAGTGTTGAAAAATCTTCCTCACAAGATATCTTTTCAGTTCTCCAACATGAGCAATAATGACGAAGAAAGTTCTTCACATGAGATTGGAAGAGTTTACAAAACCCTTCCAGCAGGATTAATGAAAGAAACGAAACTGAATTGTTGTTCTGGAGAAAGTGATGGAAGCACTGAGTCTAATAATTTGAGGACAGATCTAAATGACCTTTTATTAGATACAGAACTTGAAAATGTACCTCTGAGAAGGAACTTGAAGTCATCACGAGCTAAGATTAGACGTCGTTGCTCAATTAATGGTCATTTTTATAATCGAGAGGTAAATCACTACATTTACTTGTAAATTATAGATATGTAAAAAAAAATTGTTTTTGTTACTGATGTTTACTATACAAAAACTACATGTTTTTGTTTAGAAAATAGTTGTACATGAATGTAGCCTAGTGTTTCTTTACAATGAAATTGTTCTCTACCATTTGTATACATTAGGTGAATTTTCACCTAGAGATGAACACTGCTTAATAAATCACACTAGATGCACAACTTTATTATGCACACATTTATTTACAAGTATGTGGCATAAAAGTCCAGATTCAAGTCAACCAGTTGAGTCGTGGTTTACTCACAAAAGATTCATTTATAACAATGTGATTCTATACCTTAATTGATTAGTAATTAACTTGAAGATATCCCAGGAGTGGATATTCTAAATGTTAGAATCAGCATGTCATTAAAACTAACAAATATGCCATTATAAAGTGTATTAGTTCATATTTAATTACTTTATAGACTGTTGAAATAATCAAAATAAAATATTCATACAACATTAAATGTTACTTATTTGTAACATGTGGGTATGTCACACACACACACACACACACAAAGAGCTTATTATCACATATTTATAAATGTATATTTCCACACACAATAAACATGATAAATATAACAGATACTGTAAAAGATGGTGATCTGTGCTCACTAATGGTATATTTGAAAATAACAAGTGTGGTGGCTAGGCACTCTTTCTTTATTTGTGAAGGAGCAGTTTTTTTGTTTGCATAGTAATAGCTTATTCAGTTGGATGGCTTATATTTTCATATAATTTCTGAGTGCTGTAACAATTTCAGTCTTACTAGCAGGATACACAGAATTTGTCAGAACTGTGTTACTTAAGTATATGCTCTTTAATTAACTAAATTCTTCATCACATTGTTTAATTTGAAGTGAGCCTTGTTGGTGTCTTTTGTTTGCCAATCTGATAAGAGATACTGCAGTGGTGGAATATTTAAGTTTTTTTTTCCTGGGATTAAACTTGCCCATCTTCTACAACATGGCCCAAAATTATAACTTTAGTATATTCAATTTTCCAGTTATTTGATCTTATTGTCATTCATATTTCTTAGAGTGATCTTTAAACTATGTGTATCCCATGTTTTATTGAATACCGTAATGCCACCAAAATACAGTGTTGCAAGCTCTTCTGTTCCTACAAACACTTTATTTGTTAACTGAGGAAATGTAGCAAGTACCTTAGACAACTCCAAAGGCACCACTGAATATTTAAACAGGTCAAATGGTGTGGTGGAAGCTCATATTTTATGAGTGCTAGGTGTCATTGAAATTTAATCATAACCATTTTAGATCTGATCGCATTAATATTTTCCTCAAGTACTTCGTCAATAGGAGAAAAACCTCTACAAGTATTAATGCTTTTGATTTCATTTTCACTATCATCGTCTGTGATGCAGATGGATTCTGAAGAGATGTTATTTGATCCATGGCTTCCTATTCTTTCAGTTTACTCTTGGCATTTCCTTTAAGAAATGTGGTATGACTCTCATTGTGGTGAGTGTAACAATAAAAGTTTAATATCATGTGATTCCATGTTGTTTTTTCTTGAAATATCTATAAAAGTGCTCTGAAGATATAGTAGTATTTTCATAGGTTATTTTTGGCCTGGTAAGAGATTTTCTCTCAATTTAACCAGTTCCTGTTTTCATTATATTTCATACTTACTTTATCCTTTTACTGGTAATTCCATCTAATTCTTTATTCTTTGTTATCAAGTTTTCTTCTTCTTTTTTATGCCACTTTCTTAGCATATTTATACATGGATTACTTTGAATTTATATGTTCTTTCAAAAGCAGTTTCATAATCAGTTATATGATTCATGCCATTGATAGTTTAATTTATTAAAATGGACAGACAAGAGATGTGCTATTAGTTACTTTTCTTTGTTTTTATAGAGTTTGTTCTCCTTTTTCTACTGTTCTAATCTCTGAAGAAGTGGTGGTGCTCAAATATTTTGTGCTTGACATTACTGGAATAACTATGTACACAAGATCAGATTTCAAACTTTTATGGGATATTTTATCACTTCTTATAGAAACTTGATGTCTGTGAATTTTGTAATATACTACTTCTTATTTGTTATTCATTTACAATCTCTTTCATTTATTTCCTGAAAGTCTTTGGTTCTGTGTGTTTCTTGGCTTTCTATTAAAAAGATATGATTAACAGTCATACCAGTTATATCAAGAGATGTTTACTGATCAGCATCTTGCTAACTATCATTGGTTGCTAGATGATTTTTTTGTGTAGATGACTTAAGTAGCCCTTTTTTTTTTTTGCTTCTGCAAACCACTGCATTAACTTGTAACAGCTAAAAATATGTTCATGTTCACTCAAATAGTTTCTGAGCAATGCATCATATGAGAATCTGTTCATTTATAAATACATTCATCATTATTTGTCTGACTAAACAATGCTGCCAAAGGAACCTCAAAATTACAACAGTTTACATAGTTGTCAACATTTATGGAATTGTCAGTATCCAATTTTGAATCAGTAATGTTAACACTTCAACATATACTGTTAGTATAACTTTTCACAATAACTTGCAGATTTTACAGTTGCACAAACTTCTTACTGTCATGAGCAAACTGCCATTCTCTGTCCTGTTTTCCACAGTTATACTTGGTCATTGGTTTGTTTTTATGTCCTGTCTTTACATTTTGATTTTATAGCAATCTCTGTCTTTCTTTTTTGTCATTGTTGAATATATTCTTTTTTGTTTTATGTTACATATAGTAGCCACTACTTTTTTGACTTCATATTTCTTTTCAAAAGTTTGTTTTAGATTGCTATCATTGAAAATGTGGGTAAATAAGACAAGTTTGTAACTGTGTTTGCTCTTGTTTTTAAAATAAACATTTTTCATTTCAGCTGGTAGTGTATTTTTAGTGGTTTGTCCAGAAATCATAAATTGTTGAAACTGTTTGGTTTCGGTAATCTACTGTACGATTCACCCATACACAATAGTTTTCATCTTTATTTTCCTTGTTTTGTTTTTAAACCATTTTTTCTAGATTTCTGCTGCATGATTGTACTTAAAAGAAATGACTTCAGAAATTTCTGGTCTCTAATGACTATTACAGTTAGGCCTTTGCAATCATTTATGAATTATCCTGTTATACTCCCAGTTAATCAGACAGCTCAAATCTGAGTTTTTTTCTCTTAAAACTTTTAATGTATTTATTGTTTTTATCAAATGTTTCAACTGTATTGGTTCTTAGAATTTTGAGTTACTTCTCTTCTTGATGTATGTATATATTTACTTCAGCTTGCAGTGTAAACCTTTCAAACTTACATTAGAACTAATGATTCAAAATTTTCAGAAGAAACTGTTTTGGATCTACAGTACTTGCTATTGCTGTATCCTTTCTTGTCTTTATTTTTAACTGACTTTGAGAGTTGAACTCGAACACTCTGTTATTTGGTATCTGTGGCTTATTGATGATCCCACCACTGCCTCAAGATTCTGATTACTGAATAGTTTGTTCCTGATAAAGCTTTTATTAAGCTATTTCCCTTTGTAAAATTATTATAAAAACAAAACAATTACATTTATTAGTGGATAATCTCCCTCATAGATGAAGAGGTCCATACATGAGTTATTTATGGTCCATTGGAACTATTTTTCTTTGAGATTGATGTATCCCTCTTTGATAAAAATTCTTAGTTAAAACTACTGCTTAATTCTCCCAAGAGTTCCTGACATTTTTTTAGTTTCTTAGATGACCTTACTGACTAATGTGTAGACCTCTCTTGGACATTTTACCAGCTTTTTAGGGAAGTAAAAAATTTGAGCTAGTTTCACATTTACATATAGTGTTGTGACATGGTTTTTGTAGTGTTATTTATTATAAGAGGAAGCTGGAATGTCTAAACATTATCAATGCCAGAACCTTCTTATTAAAGGGCTTCTCTTCATTTTGATTGAGTTAACTGTTGACTAGTTTTCTTTTTGCCATTAAAATGAAATAAAAAAATCACTTATAAAAGGATCTGACGTTATCCAAGTGGCTAAGTTGCTCGAATGAAGAAAGTTAATGTGTAGATTGAGGTTATTACATGATCTGTTTATTCACTTCAGATGTATATGTTTGCTACAAACAAGCCAAAGAATAATCAACAGCAAGAACTGATGCATGAAGTGACTTCCTATTGAGAACTCTCAATAGAAACTGTTTTGAGAGTTTTTTATGTCTACATAAACATTAGCCACTAAGTATTATCTAAGATATCAAGATTTTTAATTATATTACAAACATTTTGAATAATTGTGACTTGACTGGTACTAGGGCATAATTCATAAATAACAAAATATATGGAGTTATAAAATTATTGTGTGAATAGTTTAATTTTGGTCTGTGTTGAAGGGAATATGAAAAAGTTGTTAATTTCTTTGCACTTTTACAGACTAGTGTGTTTAAGCCTAGTTATGGAACTGTGACGACAGTTTGGGTAACCAGTTTAGTCACAACTCCTGAAGTTATTAACATGCTCTTGGACAAATTTAAAGTAGAAAATAGTAGTGATGATTTTGCACTGTTTATCGTGAGAGACACAGGAGGTAAGAATGCGAGGATATTCTTTTGTCTATTTCTTTTTCAGTAATTTGCAATTTTGTTACATTTTAATTATATATTGTTTCACTCATGTATTATTAAAATATAACTGTTTTTGTGCTATAACTGTACAGTACTTTTAAAAAATTGGTGAATTTAAATTTGTTTACTCTTTGTTAGTCTTAAATGTAAGGTTTAAAAATAATTTAGAAATCTGCTAAAATAGGAATAAACAAATATTTATGAAAATTATTGATTGCCAAATTTTAAACTTATCACATTTTTGTTGGAAATTTACTATTTAAATAATCCATGTGCTAGTTATGTAATGCCTCAGGTGTTTTTGTAATTTGCAGTAAAATAACTTTTCTGTGATGGGTAACATTTAATTAATGTGCTTTTTCTGTTATTATACTTTTGAGTAAATTTTTTCAGCTTTGAAATTTAATATATGCTCATGGTGTATTAATAATGTTGGGTATTTGAGTTTTACCCTTTTTTATAACTCTGAACTGGGCAGTTTATCTTAAAATATATTTGTTTATGGATCATGTTTTAATTTTGTTGAATCACAGCCAATGATTAACTGTAAAAGAAGTCACAAGTTTCAGTATTATAACCAAGGCAGAAATTTTCAACAACAAAGAAAAAATCAACTGAGTGAATTAGACCTGGTTAGTAAATCTACTTGTAAACATAACAAAAAGTCAAAACGAGTCATAAATCCCAGTGCTACCCAATGAATATCTTATGACTTCACCTCTGATTGTAACAGACCTAAATTAATGACTTCTGTTGTATAGATAGATGTGTGGATTTTTTAAATGTCTAAAATATGCTGATTAAAACACAAGTGTAAAGCTTACATTTTTAACGTAACACAACGTTTTGCAACAACTTGGGATATATTGTCTATCTCAGCTGTTCCATCACATAAGTAAGCTAAAACTATTAACAAATAAATTTTTTTAAAAATCTTAAAGTTATCCCATGACATTACAAACTTGATGGATTTGCTGTTAAGAAAATAAAACTGTCTCAGTTGAAGATGACTCCTACCCTGCCAAAGTTTATAATTGTATTTCCTTGTTCTACTATTCTGAGATTTCCCTTAACTCTTTTTTTTCTCAAGAGAAAACAATTTGAGAGGTTTCACCCCCCCCTCCTTCATATGACAATCCCCTCCATCTCAGGCATCATTCTGGTTAACCTTCTCCAAACAACCCTTTCCAACAATTCATTGTTTTTCCTAAGGTAAGGAGCCAAAGACTGGACACAAGTGTTCCAAATGTGGCATAATCAGTGACCTATGCAAAAAAAATTATAACCTCTTTAAACCCCTTGGTGTGGATTCCTGTACGTGGTGAGGGGACCTCCCAGGGAAGGTTCTGTTCTTTCAGTTTACCTCCTCTGGGATCTAAACGTCCACCCACTTGTTTGCCGTGCATGGCAACCCATGAAGGGGAGGAGATGATCCTGTTGGTTGAGGGGTCCAACCCTAACACACCACTTTGGTCTTGAATTCCTGTAGATGGGCAGCCTTGAGGTAGCCCCTTCCTTGGATCAATTGGCTGGTCCACTCAGGCTAGGGTCAACCAAGTTCCAGTGTTGGATGTTCTCAACAGGTGTTGTGGACATTGTATCTGATGCTGGTGTTTGGGTATAGTGCTCACAAAACCCTGGTGTTGCTGCAGTGTCCTTGTTTGACATTGTAGTGTGTCTCCTCGTAGGGCTTCATGGCAGGTATGGTCAGTGGCACCAAAATTTTCCTTTCTTTATTATGGATACTTCAGTTAAAAATCTTAATAAAATAGTGAAAAACAGTCTATAGGTAAACGACCACATCTTGATGATTCTGAGCAGCAATCCTCACCATCTGTACCACCTGTTATGCCTCATTTTCTTATATTGCACTCACTTTCAGACAAACCTTTAGGGCAAATGCCTCCCTTTTTCATTCAGAAAGGACTAGAGGGACATGCTGGCTCTCCAAAGTCAGTAAAAAAGCTTTGATCAGGTGACATATTGGTGGAAACATCCACACCTCAGCACAGTGAACTCCTGTTGCATTCAAAGGCAATTGGGGATATACCTATAGAGGTTACACCTCATGCTACTTTAAATTCATCACGGGGAGTTATTGTTGAGAGGGATTTGAAGAACATCCCAGAGTCGGAGATTCCCGCTGGTTTCTCTGCCCAAGGTGTTTCTGCAGTGAGGTGTATCTCCACTTGCAAAGATGTAATTATGGTGCCAACCAATGCCCTCATTCTGACATTTACATCACCACATCCGCCTGTCACCATTAAAGTAGGTTATCTTAACTGCATAGTATGGCCATACATTCCAAACTCTCTCAGATGTTTCCAGTGTCAACGGTTCGGTCACTTGAAAACGTCATGTCGTGGTTCTTTGACGTGTGCTTGAATCAACTTTGACACCTATCTCTGTCCCTTCTATACATTCCACCAAACCCCAAGATCCACATCTTTTGGTTCCAGGTACAGGCATTTCCTTGGATCCATCTTCCTTTTTCACCCCAAGATGCAAAACAAACCATTCATTCACATCCTCAGTCTCTGGAATCCCCTTCCAACAGCAAAGACCTGCCCAATCGACCCAGGGAAGGATCCATGGAGGTCAATAGACCTCCCTCGAATAAGAAAAGTAAGGAAAAAATACGTGGTTGTAAACCAAAAGGTTCTCCGCCTAATTATCCTACACGTAAATAAAAATAGCCACCCTGATACAATGGAACTGTTGAGGTTTACGTTCTAATCTGGATGACATCAAAACACAGATTGCTTCCTACCATCCTGTTTGTCTCTTCTTATAGGAAACATTTCTGAAACCTGCCGATACAGTCACCTTTCGGTGGTTTTCTTTATACAGAAATGACAGGCTGTGTGATGGATGAGTGCAATGAAGGGTGGCACTGTTGGTTGATCAGCATGTGCCCACCCTGTCTTTGCCACTCGACACACACTTGGAGGCCGTAGCTATCTGTGTTTCCTTGGGTCATACCATTACTGTTTGCTCTCTCTATCTGTTATCTGGAGAGACATATGATCAATCAGACCTTGATGCTCTCATTGAACGGTTGCCGTCTCCCTTCTGTAGAGTGTATGCTCTCTGATCACAACCTTTCTCTTTTTAATATTGGTTCTTCTACTTGTTTCCATGTGCCTAGCCAGTCCTTTACTGCTATTGATCTCTCAATTTGTTCCCTTCATTATTTTCTCATTTTTCATGGAGGGCAGACAATAATCTATGAGGCAGTGATCATTTTCCTCTAATATTGAGAGAGACTGGCCGTGGTCGATGCCACCCGACTCATGTGCCCCAAGGGAGGAAGCTGGATCAGGGAAGCTGGCCCTCTTTCACTGCTCTCGTAGAACTTGATCCTGCTATTGTTTGTAAGCCATCAGTAGACGACTGTGTGGCAGCAGTAACTGACTGTATTGTACAAGCAGCTGCTCAATGTATCCCTAAAACCTTGACACGTTTTCCACTATATCCTTATCCTTGGTGGACTCCTGCCTACCACATGGCATGGAAGGCTCAAAAATGAGTCTGGGATACTTTCTGTAGATATTTCACACACTCGAACTGTATAGCTTTCCAGAGGGCCCGTGCACATGCACGATGGGTAAGACGTCAAAGCCAGAAGGAATCTTGGATTAAGTTCACAACCAGCATATCCTCTACCACTAGTTCCAAAGTCATTTGGGACAAGATTTGAAAGGTCAGTGGGAATATCATTCTGTTGCCCCTCTCAATGTTGCTCTCTGATGGCCAAGAAGTAGCTGATACCCAGAGCATTGCCAATACTCTAGGTGAAAGCTTTTGCTGGGTATCTTGCACTTCTGCCTCTTCTTCCACCTTCTTGGTCACCAAGACTCAGGCAGAGCAATCACTTCTTTCCTTTTGAGCTGATTGTCTCTATGACTAAATCATCCCTTTACCTTAACACTGGTGGAACTCAAACTGGCTCTTCACCAGTCAGGCAATGCATCAGTTGGACCTGATGATATACACTATGACATGATGTGCCATCTATCTCCTGCTTCTCTTGCTATTCTTCTGATTGTTTTTAACTGGATCTGGCAGGAGAATGTTTTTCCTGATGCTTGGTGCCAGGCTATTGTCCTGCCTTTCTCCAAGCCTGGGAAGGATCCCAAGATTCCTTCAAACTAAAGTCCAATTGCTTTAACGAGCCGTCTCTGTAAGACCTTAGAGAGGATGGTTAATGCTCGTCTTGTTTGGTTTCTCGAATCAAACAACTTCCTCACACCCACCCAGTGTGAGTTCCAACAACAGTGCTCCACAATGGACCACCTGATTCGACTTGAAACGTCAATCAGAGAAGCCTTTTTTCAAATGACATCTTGTGTCAATATTCTTTGACATTGAGAAGGTGTGTGATACAACGTGGAGATTTGGCATTTTGTGAGACCTCCATATATATGGGTTATGTGGCCATTTGCCCATTTTTATTAAAAAATATTTAATGGGCAGGAGATTCCAAGTTTGTGTGGGTTTGACACTTTCCCGTTCTTTTCTACAGAAACTTGGTGTCCCTCAGGGCTGTGTTCTGAGTGTCACACTTTTCAGTATAAAAATTAATGCCATCACTAAACAACTCCCTCTCACTGTTGCAAACGGGCTTTACATTGATGACTTTCACATCTCATGTCAGTCGTCAAACATGAGGTATATTGAGCGGCAGCTACAGAATGCCCTCAGTTGTTTACTGAAGTGGACCACAGCAAACATCTTTACATTCTCTCTCTCTAAAACCATTTGCATGCACTTTTGCTGCCAACGGGGGTATTCACCCTGATCCTGAACTCCGTATCGGTGAAGTTGTGCTGCCTGTGGTTTCTGAGACTAAGTTCTTGGGGCTTATCTTTGACCATAAGCTAACATTTATACCACACATCAAGCAGCTATGGGTCAAATGTGTAAGAGCACTGAACATCCTCCATGTCCTCTCTACCACCACTTGGGGAGCTGATCGACGTTCTATGCTAATGATATATTGTGCTTTTATTTGATTGAAACTCGACTATGGATCACTGGTCTATGGCTCTGCCAGATCATTGGCCTTAAAGATGCTAGACCCTATTCATCATTAAGGATTTCGGCTCTGCACTGGGGCTTTTCTCACTTCCTCAGTTCAGAGCTTATACATAGTCTCATAAACCTTTTTTGCACCTTTGCCGTTTACAACTGTCTATACTATATACTTCAAAAATTCGTTCCTTACCAAAGCATCCCACCTGAGATTGTGTTTTCCTTCCTTGATGAGACATGCTTTTTCAAACCAACGGTCTGTCATTGCTCCTTTTGGCCCTCGTATCCAGATGCAGTTAGATGAATTGGGTCTGTACTTGTATAACATTGCTGTATCCACTGGTCAGCCCATCTCACCATGGCTTCTTACAGTCCCCAATTGTGACCTATTTCTAAGTCATCTGAGAAAAGTAGACACTCCTGATTGGAAATACTGTCTGCTATTTGCTGAACATCTTTCAAACTATCCTTCTATTCATCTTTATACAGATGGTTCGAAATCAGGTGCCTGTGTGGGCTCTGCCATGGTTTGTTGTAGTTTGGTGGTTGCATGTAGAATCCACTCTACAGCTTCTGTGTTCACTGCTGAACTGTACGACATTTCTTTTGCCTTGGATCACATAGAAGCTAAGCAGTACTGAAACTGCACGATTTATACTGACTTGCTTAGTTCTCTACTGGCTTTGGAATTGTTTCACTTTTGTTCACACCCTTTTTATGCCAATATTCAAAACTGATTGGCCCATTTCTCTTTAACATCTACTTCTATCCATTTTTTCTGGATACTGGGCCATGTTGGTATTCGCGGGAACGAGCTCGCCAACACTGCAGCTAAGTCTATTTGCTCTGGCACTATCACCCCTGACCCAGCTGGCAGTCGACTTGGAGTAAGCAATGCTAAAACAAGCTTTTACAAATAAGACTTTATATTGAACTTTGGACATCTTGTTCCCGTCAAGATCAGAAAGAGGAAGTTGTTCTAACTAGACTACGCATTGGTCACAGTTTTTTAACTCATCATTTTGTTTTATCTGTAACTGATGCACCAGTGTGTAGTTTGTGTGATACTCAGATTACAATAAGCCATGTTGTACTTTCTTGTCATTGTTATGATTCACAACAATGGCACCATTTTAAGCATGTTCTTTTCCAAGGTTTGTCCATAAGTTAGACAGTGTTATTGGTGATGGTGACACTGTCCACCTTGGAAATGTTTTTAGTTTTTTAAAGGCCATTAATCTTTTTAATGCCATTTAAGTTTTTTTAATTTGTACATTACACCTTTTTAATGTGGCTCCCTTTTAAAAAATCACAGTTCATCTAGTTGAATTTGAAATTAAAAATTGACCGTAACATTAAGTAACTTGAAACTAGGACTGGAAAGGCCAACTTCAGGTGACTGAGGGTGGTTTTTGTACTTACCTGTTAGTCTTCCTGGCAAGTTATGAGTATTGCAGTCATGCTACAGAAAGTTCTTTACAACTTGAATTACTGTAGTTTTCTCTTGACATTATAGACTAAATGTAAACATTGGTTTTATGCTATTTATTTATTTTTTAACTTTGTTTTGTTTTACCTTAATATCCTTTTATGAATTTTACTGAATTTACTTTTACCTTTTACAAGATGTTTGGAACTGATAGCCTAGTTGCTTTTTGCTATAAAATACTAAATCAACCAACCAACCTCTTTAAACTTTTATTCAATTTTTCTCTAAGCACAACTTAAAATCCTATCTTTCTACAACTAGCAACTGCACACTACTTGGATGGCTTTCGAGACTGATTGGCTAATATACCAAAATCCTTTCTGTCATGATACTGCTGAGGTTATTCCCATTCAAATTATACTTATTATTCAAATTATGATAATCTGTTTGCTCAACCCACTAAATGATGTAAATCTTTTTGTAAATCAGCAGCATTCTCTTCACAGCTAGCAACACCCAAGGTTTTAATATAATTTGCAAATTTTAGTGTTTTTTTAACCATTCTTTCTTTTATCATTGATGTAAATCATAAAGAATAAGGGGTTAAGACTGAGCCTTGAGGTACCTCAATTGTAGTGTTAATCCACTTTGATTAAACTATTTATAACAACACTATGCTTTCTTCCATTCAGCCAATCTTCTATTCAATTTGCTAACATATTCTTCACACTAATAGATAATTTTATTACAAGCTTTTTATGTGGCACTTTGTCAAATGCTTTTTGAAAATCCAGGTACACCAAATGGGCACTCTTGCACTCTATTACTTAAGCAGTAACCTTTCCAAATAATGCCAAAATGTTTGTAAAGTAATATTTTCCCTTAGTGGAACAATATTGACAACCAATAAAATTCTCAAATTTGTTTGATGGTTTTGCAACATATCTTTTGTGAAACATTCCAAGAAGTAACCTTTCCAAATAATGTCAGAATGTTTGTAAAGTAATATTTTCCCTTAGTGGAACAATATTGACAACCAATAAAATTCTCAACTTTGTTTAATGGCTTTGCAACATATCTTTTGTGAAACATTCCAAAACTTTTCCCACAACTAATGGGTCTATAACCTCTGGGACAATTTTTATCACCTCCCTTAAAAAGAGAAATTACATTAGTTAACTTCCAATTCTCTGGTACCTGCCAAATATCAAAAGACTGACAAGTAATTTACATATCCAGCCTCAGTCAAAATCCTTGTGGAAATTTTATCTGTCCCAGACTGTTCTCTAAACTTTCCAATGTTTTCTTAACCAGCTCAAAATTAATGCAGTCATCCTGTTTGATCTCATTAGGTCTGTACTTAGCAAATGTTGTATTGTGAGTTATGCCATCTACTTGTAGACATTAATATGAAATAGGACTCTTCCTGACATATCCTACTTTTTTATTGTATTTCAACGAGGCATTTTTATGATCTCTTAGAATACACATTTCATAAAATTGTCTAGCAAAGCATTAGTTCCTATCTGTATTGTAGGTATGTGATTATAAAAAAAAAAAAAAAGAAGTGTTTTCTAATTTTTTACTTTCCAGAATGTCGACAAATTCAAGATCAGGAATATCCGTTACTTACAAGGGTTATGCTAGGTCCTAATGAAGATGTTGCAAAGATTTTTATCATGAATAAAAGTCAAACAAAAGAGATTTCATGTGAGGTAAGTGCAAGTTTGAAACATGAGTTGAACATACCTCTTTAATTAAATATGTTTTCATAAAGGGATCATTTGGGCTGAATGTTTTGCATTTTTTAAAAAAGTAAACTTTGACATTGGTTGTGAAAACATGAGGTATTCATAGCAGATTAGTGAACAGTATTTAATTCAAATGTATATACATTTCTTGTTTGCTTAGTTCATAGAATGTTACTTTTATTAAAATTTGGAATTTTTTATTTTACTAAAAAAATTATAATGACCATTTAATCATTTCTGGACCAGTTGAATGTCACTGATGTTCCTCCAGATTTTTCCTTCTTGCAGTGGAAATACATTTTTTACCTTCCAAAATTTCTGAAATTTTGTTCTGAGACATTATTTTGAGAGAACTTTCAAAGTTATGGTGATGATGAATAGAGGGGTATCGATTAAGTCAGAACCACTAACTTAACACTCCTACGAAAAGACGTTTCTAGTCCTGATTTCTTCAAGCCCGTTTCCCTGGCTGTGGTTTCGCTAGATAGTAGATAGGGACAGTGGGAATCTCGTTAATCCATTCATTAATTGATTTAAATGGCAATTTCATTTAAATACAAAATTATTAGCCTAATATTAATAACCTTTCAAGTTGCTCTGGGGCCTATTAGGCCCCACTTTTCGTAGGAGTGTTAATTATATATATATGTTAGAAGCAGAGAAATTTTGATAAGCTGAAGAGGAAGTTGACATAAAGTAATCTCTCTCTCTTTTTTATTAATTCGTGTACTAGTTTACATCAAACTCATGAGGGGGAGTAACATATACAAATAAATAAAACTGTTAGATTCAGAAAATTAGTAGCATCACAGTTTCACCTATATTTAATAACTGTGCATTGCTATTTGTGTACTTATTTTAATTGAGATTCTGGGCTATATTATTCAGATGGATTTACTGAGGATTTTTGTGGAGATGTTTATTTGGATGGGGCTAAAAATGTATTATATCATTAATTAATGATCAGAATCTGACATGAAGTTCAGCTTTTGGTTTTCTTTACAAAATTACTACAATACTTCCATACATATAAAACCTGAAATTCATTATACTTCTATTTAAGACAGTCATATCATTTGTCTCTACCTTAATGAGTAGCTTATGTTTAGTGAAAAAGGAAAAAATTTGTATTAAGGATTTTAACCTTAAGGCAAGTGGATGTGTGTTCTTGACTAATTAAACAAGAAATGAAAATTTGAATCTATATCTTTCAAGTTTGTAATTGCATAAAACTTGTAAGATATGTTAGTTAAGATTTTTATTACTTGTATTTTTGTCTTGCTGTTCAGTTGGCATGACTTAAACTACTTTTAGGAAGCTCTGTAAGTAACTAAAGCTTTGTTATTGATATTCTCAAGTCCCATAGTGCCTACAACAGTTGTAAATTAATGTTGCTGTTTTTTAAATATATTAATACTTATAGATTCTTCCTATAATTAAGGTTGGCTAATAGATTTCTTTTTGTATTGTTAGGAAAATACTTCTTTTTTTTTTGTAAAGTACAACCTATTTACAGAAAATATTACATATTCAAAAGTCAAGAGAGTTGTAAAAGGGTCAATAGCACTTTGGTGAATTGGAATAACTGTTCGTGGTTGTTATTAGTGTAATAAAACAGTATGTCATGCTACTGTTTCATTGATTATATATTTGTTAATTTAATTTAGAGTTTACATTAAGAGTAAGATTTTGAGATGATTTTTTTTTTGTTGAAAGCAACTTGTTTTACTGATTGAAGTTAGTTAAAGAGGTGGGATTGTATATAGTCGATTGATCCACATTAATTTTGTGAAGAAATTAAGTTTGACAATTTTAAATTATGAAATGGTTGAATTGCTACACTTCAGTTTTTTGTCTAACTCTGATTAATTGTCTGATTGCTACACTTTAGTTTTTGTTTAACTCTGATTAATTATCTGGCAATAAATCTGAGTTGTCCATCAATTTTATAATTAATTGAAAACCTGGTTCTTAACAATATTATTCATACTTGTCTAATCTGTATTTGATTATGATAAAAAAAATTAAATTAATCAGTTTATTTCATACTATAATTGAGAATAATTATTTTTCTGTACTTGACATTTTTCGCAAAATACTTTTTCACTTAGGCTTGTAATCATCGTATATCTGTATAAAACATGCTGATCATGATTCATGTTTGTGGATGGCACATAAAAGATTTCAAGCACATGTAATGAATACACACATGAAAGGATTACATCATTTCATAACCTTACAATATTTGCATGAATTAAGTGATAGTATGTATGAGTGAAAGTGATGTTTTTTTCTGCAGTCTATTCTTTTTTTGGTTTAAATATGATTAGTCCATTGTTGATTGGTTGGCTGTGTTAGAATTAATTGTGACATCAGCACAACAAAAAGTTACTTGTGTAATGATAGATATAGTCATAAGTTTTATCTTTTGATAACTAGTGTAGAATGTATCTTTATTTATGTATATTCCTGTAATGATTTTTTTCCCTAAAACAGGCAATACGAAAACCTTTAAATCTGATTTATAAGACGGATGTATCTTTATTCAGTCATGGTTACACAACAGGAAAATCAGAGGAAATAATAAATAGATACCAGAGAATTCGTTTATTATTAAAAGTAGCAAAAGTAACAAATTAGGAATTATAAGTTAATATGTACAAGCAGGTGAAAAAGAGAAGACACGTCTGTAGAATTAATGAATATACATCGTGCTGGATGCTTGTAAGTTTTGTAAGAGTTATGATTAACATACTCTATAAAAACATTAAGGTACTGCTCATTCTTAGCTATGGATATGAAAACTTTACATCATTTTAACCCTTAATTTGATGTGAGTCAATAAAATTTGGGTTTTTACTTCTTTTCAAATATTAAACTGGTTACTTTTATATTAACATGCTTAGTCTGCTTAACAGTGTTGTGAAATCTGTTGATGATTGAGATATATTATGAAATATTTGATTGTTGTTGTTTATGGTTCCAATGATATTAGTTTATTGGTTTCAAGGTGTACACCTCTTTTAGTTTTAACAAAGAGAATGAACTTTTTTTCATTTTTTGCAGTAGGTAAAAATAAGTAGTGCATGTAGGACCTAAATATATTTTGTAACATGATTAGATTTTGGATGATATTTTGAGACAGATGAGAAATATTGAAATAAAATTTTCAGTTTTATTTCTTCTTCACTACAAGGAATCTTCAGTTACTTTACATTATTCACTGTATTATCATTAAGCTCTTATCCTATTTTATTAACATTGAAACAGTTTTTGGCAACTCCTAAGACATTGACTTGCATAAGATAAGTAAGATTTAAACAACACAGAACCATGTTATTTAATTGTTCTTTGTGAAAGGCTGAATAAATGCATAGTGATAAATGTTTGTTTAGCTACTTCAATATGAGTTGTAAATAGTGTTTACTTAATAATTTTTAAAATATTTTTGAATAATTTCTGTATACATTTAAACTTATGAAATACAAAAATGAAAGTCTATGTCAATTGAAAAGCTTTGTATTAATCTTTAAACATTTTATAGTATAAGTACCTAAATAAATTCTCTGTGTATCAGTTTTTACAAGGAAAGTTATGCACCAAAGGTTGTTGTTTATTAACTTGTTTATATGGCAGCTTATTTGTATATATTTCTCACTAAACTGTTTTTCCAAACATACATACATCTAACTACTACTTTGAACCTGGGATTGTCTTTTTTTAGATACATGTTGATCATTACAGTGCCATAACTTACTGTTATGAACACTTGCAAGTGTGAGTAGATCTTACACAATACCGTTTGGTAATTTTTATTTAGGTTGCTCAGTACTTGAATTTATCTGAAGTGGAACTAAAAGCATTTATACAAAAATTTAATGAAGAAGAAGAAAGGGGAATTCAAAGGATAAAAAAGAAGTGAGTTTGTCTTTAGATTTTAGAAGAGTCTTGTATGAGTGTAAGACTTTCAATCTATCAGTTGATTGCTGTAACATTCAGGTTTTGATAGAAATATGTTTTGGTTTGCACACTTATAAGTTTGTTGCTAATGTCTTAGTATATGCTGATTGTTTCGTTTCGTATTAAGATGCTATATAAATGTTTGTCATTTACAATTATTAACATTTGATTAAGTTCTATAATACACCTGCAATGAGTGACTTAAATTCATTGAAAGTTTGTAAGTTTTTATATCTTAGACTGAGAGTGGTGGTGTATGGTTAATCACAAAAACTTATTATTAAACAGAATGTATGTGTCTGAAATCTTTAATGTTTGTTTGTCCATGTCTGTCTGATTTTTGTGATTTGCCTTTCTTTGATGTATATACTTTTGTTATCTTTGCCCATGCTATAAGTTCTGACATACAAGTGAGGCCTCCCACTTCCCAGTAACTTTTATATAGAGGTATTTCTCAGCCATCATCAGTTTATTACTATTTATATTCTGTTTAATTTATGAGATATCTTCTGCATCTGAAAATTTGTATCTGTTAAGGTATTTGTTCAGCTGATTATGCCCCTTATCCAAAACTGGCTGTTCAGATACTTCTGAATGACTTATCTATTTGTCCTTTACCAAGACTCAAAAGGGACATTTGTGTTTTTTTTATGTATCTCTGGCTTTGTTTTGCTCAAAATTCTTCAATGAGTTAATTGTTTGTACCTAAACTGACACTATAATTTTACCTAGAACGAATTCAATTTAGTGGTAATACGAAACGAAACAATCCATAATTTTCTGTTTTCAAGTATCATAAATATTGAATTGTTATTTCATTGTACTTTGTTTCAAGATGGAGAGCTTTTGTATCAAGATGACATAAATGGATGGATAGGTCATATGCTAATCTTTGTGGATTGGGAATGTTATTTGAACTTTTTATATAACGGTTACAGTTTCTGTGCCCTTTGATTTGATTTAGCAGTGATTTCTTTTTTTGTTTACTTTAGGTCTTTGTGAACATTTGGTTGTATTTTTCTTTAAAGCTGAAATTGTCTGCCACAAACCTTAATTTAAAAAAATATATATTTTTATTGCATGTGAAACATTTCTAGCCCCATGGGAACAAAGAAAAGTACTGGAAATGTATAATATTACTCCCACAGACCTTAAATATCATTTCAGTGCTGTAAAACTGTAAAAAATTATAATCAAGACAGGTAAGAATAAATAAGAAGTTATGCTTCAAGTATGTATTGGCATTTCACATGCTCTTATTGACTCTTTATTAGTTGCAGATGAATTAATGAGTAAACACATATAAGACTGGTTAATTTTTGAGAAAAATACTAAGTTTTTATTGGTTAGATTGAAACAAAACATACAATTGGTTTGGAATAATTTTCCAAATTCTGGTCAGATTCAACATTTTTATGATCTCTCTCTGACTGATTTGGTTAGATTAGTCAGTGTGTCAAGGGACAGCTATAAGTCTATGAACTTAGTGTTAAAAGCTGGGGTTAAATTCCCCATGGTGAACACAAGAGAAAGCTCAGTGTGGCTTTGCTCTGAAAGCAAACAAAATGTGCAGAGGGAAAAGTGTTGTTTTGCTGTGACATGCTGTTCTTGTTAAATTTTTATCATGATTTAATTACTGTTAACAGCACCAGGTGGTGATGTTATCTTTAAGTTTAGAACCATTTGTACTGTTGAAAGAAAGTTGAAGTCAATTTTCAACCATAAACATTTTCATGTGGAGCTGGAGTTTAGTGTTTTAAACATTTAGCATTAAGCATATACAGGAGTGGTCCTGCTGATATATAGTAATCGTTATTCTTTTAAGTGTGAATGAAAGCAGAGAAGAGTAATTTACAATATATCAACCATTTGCCACATCCAACAAAGACAAGATAACCTATGTCATCAGTGAAGTAACAGATAAATCTGATTTGAGCAGTTAGTCAGAAATTATTTTTATGGTGATTTTAATTTGAAGGAACATTTTTTCTTGAAAGCCCATTAAACTACTTATTCAAGATTCCATATATTTATAGTATTTCTTATTTCAAAATTATAATTTTTCAAAGATACTTATAGTCCCCCATCCCAGTGCCGCAGCTGTATGTCTACAGACTTTTGATGCAGAGCACATTGTGTTTAATTTCAAAAGATACTTGTGGAAAGAATATTAAAATGTAGTAGACTGTTATGTTTGTTATATATGTATATAATATACCTTCACTAGTTTCATACATAACTAAAGATACTCAATATCAGTCAGTGAAGAGTAAAGTTAAAGAAAAACAAAATTTACATTAGTTTAATATGTGTTTTTTTTCCATTTGATTGATAGTATTATTTATAACTCTACTTTCAATTCTTTTCTGTAAATAATATTTTTTTTAGAATGGCTTTTAAATTTCAGTTTTTCTATTGTATAATTAATGAAGAATATTATGAGTCAGTACTGTGTGTGCCATGTGGATTCCAAAGTAGCATTTTATGCATTCGATGATAAGAAAGAGAGAAACTGAGAAGGAAAACAGTACAAGAGTTTTGCTTCTAAAAATTCAAGTATCAAGGTATGAACAATTTTTGGATCTGTTTTTTTGGTTTTTAAGAAAATGATATTCATTACCATTTTCTTATTCTTTATTTTCAGGTATGAAGAAATCCAAAGATATATTAAGTTGCGTTTGAAAGAATTGGAAAAGTTTTCATTAGGTTAAAAAGGAAAGTGTGTTAATGCACAAGTTTTTAACTTTTTCAAACAATGTTTTTGAACTTTCAACAAAATAGAAATTTAAGAATTAGGTTTAAGTAGATCTAAACAGTATACTTGTAATAATAAGATACAATAATTTATTATCATATATATATTCTAATACCACTATATATCAATGAGTCACATATTTCACAATTGTATTTCAAAACTGTAATTTCTTAATTTATATTACATCACTAGTTTAGCCATGTGTGTACCATACATATAAAACCAGGCTGGTTTTTAAAATGTGTTCTTACAATTACTGCATTTTCTTCACGATTCATGTGCCATAGTTTTAAAAATAGTGTTTACTAAAACAGTGGATTTAAAGAAAAATCTTGACATAATAAATTCCCAGGGAGTTCAAAAAAGTCTCTAAGCATAAAAAATATAAGTTATTTTTAAGTGTATTTACCTGTTTTTACCTAGTAATAAAATGACTGATAACCTAAATAACAAGTGGTATAATATTTTTTTGTGAACAACTGTTATCAAAATATAAATTGTGGGTTTATTCATTCATAAGTTTAAGCTTATTGTCCAAGAAAATAAACAACTACAAGAAACTGTAACCCACACAGAACTTTGATGAGGTAAAACAAGCTTAAGAGACTTAGTCCTTTTTGGGACAGTTCATTTTAATTATTTATAGCTTGAATTATTTTTTCAAAACCTGTATTGTTTATATTGCAACTTAGAACTCTATGGCAGCTAGTTAAACTACAATAAATGAGATATGATTTGATATTTAACTACTTTACAGTTGAAATCGGAAAGGGCTATGTATAATAATATGTTAGCTACAACACTTCAAGTTAGCCTAGTAAAATTTTAATTTTCTCTCATTTAATCATTTGTGACAGGCTTGTGTTTTTCTGAGTGTTCATCACAACTATTTACACACAGTTTAGCCTATAAACTGTCACATTCATTTGAAATAATTCATTCAATGTGATTATGCAGTGAAAATGAATTTGTATGGCATTTTACTTTTATGAAATACACTGCCGTCTTATACTTTTGTGTATAAAAAAGAGTGCACACACACCACATTTTGTTATCCTTACCACTGTGTTTTTGAATGCTGTTCAATTTTTAGTAAGTTGTAAAGTACTTATAACAGTTCCTTGTTTAGAGAAAGCTTTTATAAGTACATCTGTTGAATACTTATGTTTTTAGGCTCTTTATTTCCATTCTGTTTGCTTCTCACCTGGTAAAATAAGTATTACCCTAATAATAAATCTTCCTCTAGAGTTGTTAATTTCACTTGTCATGAAGAAGATTAGAAACTTGTATTAGAAAATGCTTCAAGTGGCTGATTTTCAGTTTTACCTTTCTATTCTACCACCCATTATCTTCCAGTTAAGATTGTCAGTTAAGATATTTTAGTCTATCATGATTCCTTAGTTGTTTTTTTATGTATTTAAGTTCTGTATTACACTATGATCAATTCATACAATAAAAAATATGTAAATGTGTTCACTCCCACACAAACATTGATATGTTTATAGTTTCCTTTTTTCTTGATAGTTTCTAAGTTACTCACAAATAACTTTCTCTACTAATTTTTAAGTATATCTGATGGTGTATTTGTATAATTTACAAGTATATCAGTTTATGTAACAAAGGTAACTGGTTTTTCTTCTTTCTGAATACTAGTCTAAAAAGGTTTTTACCTTAGTTTTGTGCATGCATAAATTTCTTTCCAATGCTAAAGTAGTCCTATGTCTTATTTCAGAAAAGTTTATTTAAGGTTTGTTCAATCTAATGGCTAAAAGTAAAATAGAAATGCATTATATAAATAAATCAAAACACAAGATTATGTAATTTATTTTTAAGATTTTCTCAGTATTCTTTCAAAGTCAAGTTGTATGACATTAGGACTTTTTGTAATTACAGAAGAAAAAAATATTTTATCAAAATAGATTTTCACCAACATATTACTTCCTGCCTTTTTAAAATCATAAACCTTTGACATACCAGACAGGTACAATTCTTAATGATTTCTAGATTCACACCTAACCTGCTTAGGGCAATTTGAAAAGAAAAAATTTTGTAAGTGATTTTAGCTGTTAATTAGAAATATGCATAATGATATCCTTACTTAAACACACACATGACAACACTCTTGGAGGTTCAGCTACAGCTTCTACACACATGACAACACTCTTGGAGGTTCAGCTACAGCTTCTACACACATGACAACACTCTTGGAGGTTCAGCTACAGCTTCTACACACATGACAACACTCTTGGAGGTTCAGCTACAGCTTCTACACACATGACAACACTCTTGGAGGTTCAGCTACAGCTTCTACACACATGACAACACTCTTGGAGGTTCAGCTACAGCTTCTACCTACATTTACCAGTCATCCTCTGTTGACCAATCACTTCATCAAAATCAGTATTATTGTAACAAATGATAGTTTTTTGGTTTTATTTTGTTTATACAGACAGTCAAGATTATTTATTGTACTAACTTTTTCATCATTAAAATATATTTATTGCTCCCTGGGATGTACTCAAAGATTATACAATAACTACACAATAAATAGCCAGCCACACAATAAACCTAAAATAAAACAGTTTTGTGTTGTAATTTCACATACTAGATTCTTTCTGAAAGGAGAGAAAGCATTTGTTTCTGTTTTCATGATTTTAGTTTTAAGATACATAATGTATTGGTGTTTTTCACCTTTTTTTTCATTACCGAAAGACAGTATTATATATTGTATGAGATTTTAGATCAAATATAATGTATTTATAGTTTTGTATTATGATGAATCTTGACATCTATTAGATTTGAATATTTTTTTAATAAAGCACTGAATTTCTAGTGATTATTCATTGTATTATTTTTGCATGACAAATTAGAAATTGCATAAATTACATAAATAGGTTTAGCCAATTTTAAAGTTTAAGACAAACTGATTTTAATTTTGTCTTCATCTTTTTATTTATTACTTGTTTGATTGAAATATATATTTCAGATGACAGTAATTTTACACAAATAAAAATGTATTGAGCTGAATTAATAGATTTCTAACAACTATGCTCAAAATTAACTGTTTGTTTGCATATCCTTGCTGACAACCAACAATGACTTCAACTGTTAAAATTATTAACCACTGATGTGACTTATTATGGCATGGGACCAATCCTATTGTTGTATTTACATATTACAAATGTATTTTGATACTGAAACACATACCGAAAAGCAGTCTTTTGGAAAGACTGGAATTTGTGGAAGTGGAAGGTTTATTAAATTGAAAATTCAAGCTTGTCTTATATTTTCATCAGTATAACATTCATGTGGTTTGCTAGTTTAATCTTACCTTAATTACTTTTACTGTTAATGAGTGTAGTTGGAAAGAAATTGTGTCTTGTATTTGAACTCTACAAACTTAGTCAAAAACTGTATAGTTAAACTTTGTATTCCTATTTTTTCATTATTGGTAATGTAATTATCTAGTTGATAAAAATATGTGTGTAGAGGATACTTTGTCACATTTTAAACTCGAAATAATAATTTGCATTATGAATAGAGATAGATGATGAAGGTGAGGTTGGTTTTACTATTGAAAGATAATTAGTAAGCTTTATTATGGGCATTATTACACAAGAAGTTGTGGTGGAAAAAGAAAGTGTGAATATACAATTATGTTTCATATTGTAGGTAGTAAGCATTATGGGTAATAAAAACAGCCTTCTCATGCATCAGTTTTCATGAAATGACACGAATTTTTTAATCGTATGATTTTTTATGAGCTATTAATAAGAGCTTTCTTCCATTTATCGTTTATGGTTCTCCGAAAAAAACTTGATTTAGTACAGTGTTGAAAGCTATATAAAAGGGTATAGTTCTAGCTAATTTTCAATTTCTTTAGCAATTAAGTAAAAAAACAAAAATTGCATAGTGAAGGGATTTAGACGTTGTAACAATAAATTTAGAGAGAAAAAAACGACCTTTATTTTTTAGATAATAATAATAAATTGTTTTAGCTAACGTTTCGCTGTTTTGACTTCATCAAGGTTACTTAGTTGTACAAACAGTTTTTACTACTAGCCCTGACAAAACTGCTGTGGTGAACGGTTGTATGGAATAATTTTTTATTATTATATGGAGAATAAAACTTTTTCTCCTCAAACTTTATAACCAAAAACTGGTACTATACTTTTTTTTTTCTTGCACATTCGGTATCACAAGTAAATCGTGGAAACTGCCTTTCCTAGAGATCTGTTTCTAGACTGGTATGCTTTACTTGAAGTTTTTTTATTTTATATTAAGCAAATATGTAGATGAAATGTATTAGATGTTATTTTTTCTCTGTGAATTTCCTTAATAGAATTTTACAGCGTTTTCCTGTTTTTGTCAAATGATACTGTCATTTTCACTGGAAGACAGTAACAGATTTCCTAGCCAGTAGTATTGTACGTATATAAATGTCTCTGTTCTTAATGTTTTTTCTTGCTTTTCATAATAAAGTGTTAACGCCACTGTAGGATAGGTCTTCAATACCTATGAAGTTTTCACTTATTCAGTATTAATTATAGTTTAAATATAAAATAAGATCTTAAATTTCTGCACAAAAATTATGTATTAACTGTGTGAATAGACAATAGTGATCGAAGTTTAATGCGCTGGACTATAGAGATAGGGTTCGGTGGGTCAAACTTTAAAAAAAACAACAAAAAAAAAAACAGAAAAGCTCCGTGTGGCCGTGGGTACATTACAATTAATAGTGACTATAAAATCTCACTATGTGGTCTGACAAGAGTAGCCCAGAAGTTGGCGAAGGTCTAGTCTTTTACTTCAAAATTAGGGACGGCTAGCACAGATAGCCCTCGTGTAGCTTTACGCCACATCTAAAACTATGAAGTTTGAGTGTTAATTTTTCATTGTTCGGTGTTCAATGATTTGTTCATGTAATATAATTTAAAGATTGTTGTTGTAACCATCAATCTTTCATTTTTATGTATTTAGGTTGTGGTTTAGGGCATTGATTTTGGAATCCTTTACCAATGTGTTAAACTCATTTTGTAAAACCAATTATTTAATGAAGGTAGTGTTGAACTCTTTCGGTGCAAATAAAAACCTTGTAGTAGTATTTTTTTAACGAATAGAATGGTTAGATATGGGTATGACTTGTATAAAAATACAAATTGGTTGTCTAAGTACGTTTGTCAACACAGTTGTGATTTTTGACATTTTGTTCTGCACGTATTGTTGTATACAATTATGTATATAACAAGAAAGTCACGTCGTGTTCAAAGCATGCTATAGAGACTTTTAAAATTATCACAATTTTGGTTTAATAAAATGTTTCATACACATTTTAATTCTTTGTATTGAAACTAATAAAAGTATTTTCTGTAATAAATAATGTGCATGTATCCTTTTCAGATTCTTGAATAAATTGTAACCACACAAAAATATGAATATAAAATTTACATGAATATAAAAGTAGCAGCTAATAAGTAACATGTTGCAACTAATTTAATTTGATGTTTGAAGTGTACTGCTTGAAATAAACATCTTAGTGAGTACGAAGTACATTTCACCAACAATCAAATAAATCTGGGACAGTCGCGTAGTACAGAAATAACCGTGAACGTATTTTTATATTTCTTTCCAATTTATTTTTCTTGAAACATAAAATTACAATAAGAGAGCCTGAATTCAGTACGTTAAACTAATTTACGCCAAGCAAGGTATGTAAGATGTAAAACCTATGTGTAGAAATCTTGAGTTCTGTACAATGATGATAAAAGGAAAAAAAATAAAACTGACAACAGTAGATGGTACGTTACACTATTTGAACATATAATTTCAAACAGCCAATGGCTGATAAGCAGCGTAAGAAAGTAAAAACTGTTAATTTTAACAGCGTTACTATTCGCAATGATGTTGTCCAACGTTAAAAGGAAGTTAAGAATAAATACTGCCACAGAGCATTAACGCAATATGTAACGGTTGAAGGAGCGTCACAGTGCTTATTCATTGATGCTTATTTTCAAACAGATGTCGGTGGGAACTGTTATCTAACATACATTTTAGAAATAAATTGTATAGTAGAAATACTTTTATAAAACGGTTACGTCATTTTAATGTTGGGCATAACTTATCCAAGTATTATGAAATGTCTATATTCAACATAAATATTATATTTAATATTATTGCAACACTCACGCGGGGAAAACGATCGAAAGACCTACAAATAAATACTGGATCTGGGTAAATAATATTAATTTCCTTTTTTTTCATACTATGTGCAATCATAAATTTAAGGAATACACAATGTAAATAATGTAGCAGGTAACCAAAGTCGTAATCTATTTGGTGATGTAGAGAAAAATATATATGTAAAAACGGCTCGTTTGGGTTGAGTTTTTTTTTTTTTTTTTTGTAGAGGAGCGAACAACGTTTCGACCTTCTTCGGCCATCGTCAGGTGATTTATTTGTCTTACGATGTTCGTTGAGATTGTTCATTTTTGTTTTACATCAGATTTGGACATTCAAAACCATAGACAACACGACTATTTTGAACTTTTTTTTTATCAGTTTTCATTCAGAACATTATAGTTAATTCAGTGATGTCTTTTTTAGAATGGTATTGAATTATGTTAACTTAAGATGCATTTTCCTTTTATGTATGTGCTTGGTAATTCTAACTAACCTTGTAACAAAGAAACTATACATAAAAACAAAGAATTACGAGTAACTTTATCAAATTTAACAATTTTTTATAAACATTACAAGTCTGTTGTAAACACACAAGAAATAGGTTTTTTTAAATTTAGTATTTTTAGTAAGTATTTCGATTTGACATTATTTGGTGGTTAGGGCACTCAACTCGCAATATACAAGTCGTGGGTGCGAATCTCATCACCGAACATGCTCACCCTTTCAGTCGTGAAGGCGTTATAATGGAAAGGTTAATCCCAATATTTGTTGGTTACGAGTAGTCCGAAGACTTGGGAGGGAATAGTGTTGATTAGTTGCCTTCCTTCTAAGTCTCTTGCTTATATATTAGGAATAGGTAGCATAGATAACCGTCGACGAGATTTGTGTCAAAGTACAAAACAAGCAAATCGCGTACAAGGTGCTTTTCGTGGTAAGGATAAAAATACTTCAACTTTTTTCTCTTTCTACTTTAACACTATTTTCAGGCTCTTTCCATCTTGACTAAACAACCACCAGGTGAAAAATATGTGTAATAAATCTAAGTTGCCCTTTCCTTCTCTCTAGAGTTCCTTCAAATTCTAGAAAACAGTAACATATTGTTTTCAAAGCCGAAGTTGATAAAGTGTTCGTTTAGTTTTATTTCTTAAAGTTGAATTTAGTCTCTTTAAGAATACTGCGATAGCTAGTAATCTGGATCCAGTTAATAAACATGATAGTCGAATTACAAACCATTGCGCTCGTATTATGGAGGTGCTATAACATCGGCCTAATTCTTAGTCAAGATAATGTGGTCGCAGAAGTAATTTTTTTAAATTTTCAGATATGCTATTTAGATACGAAATGTTGCTCTCTATATAAAATACAAGGTTCTAAAACTAATACTTAATCTAGATTTCTTACTAAGCTGTAAATAAATTAAAGCAGAGTTACAACTTTAATAAACAACTTGAATTATTCAAAACCAGTTACCCCCATCGGCTCCAGGCTCGTTACAGTCACTAAACTGAAATAGTCTATTTCTATTGGTTAAAAATAATCCAATAACAAATGTCGTAGAGAGTTGACATTTTTGAAATACTTTTGTTTGTTTGTTTGTTTGTTTGTTTACTTTGTTTCTTTTAGAGTAAAGCCACATTGGGCTATCTGCTGTGTCAACCGCGGAGAATCGAAACTTGGATTTTAGTGTTGTAAATTCGTAAACTTATTGTTCACCCACTTAGACTTTTGAAAAGCAGGATGTGGGTTTATATTTATTTCGTATATCTTAGCAAAAGAAAGAGACTGTAAGCCTTGGAATACATATATAAATGTGTGTTAAATCTAAAATAGATAATTTGGAGAAAAAGTATCATATGATACAGAAAAAGTGAAGAGTGAAAATTTATTTAAATATTTCCTTTTGAAATTAAGAAATTAAAACTTAATTATTTAAATCTGAATTGTAAACTACATTTTTATTCGTAACATGTGCACTTGTAAACACCTCCCTCCACCCCACCCCAACGGTATGTCTGCGCTAGAAACTGTTCGAAGTGGTTCTGAATTATATTAATCTTATAAATATTCTATATCCTGACTCATTAATATTTCAGCATTTGCTCATACTTAATTCTGAATATAGAAGGGAATAAATAATGACATTTTCTAATGATAATAATTTAATGGTGTTTGAAATGTTGAGTTTTGCGAAATGTAAGTTTCAAACTAAACAAAAGGTTAAAAAAACAACACACACAACATGACAGAGGAGGTCTTAAGTTATCAATAAATGCCACCACAATGTTCCTGTGTGTATTTTTTATAGTACAACTACGTCGCACTATTTGCTGAGTCCACCGAGAGGATTCCAACTTCTAATTTTAACGTTGTAAATCCGTAGACTTACCGATGTACCAGCGGAGGATATGAGAGAGGAATACATTCTTACAGATGAAATTCAATCTCAAATTGTACGCGTGTACTGTTGTCCACCTGAACGTAGGAAATATGTCAAGGTTGATTTTCTTAAGTCAAAATCAAACTCTTGCCATATGCTAATTAAATGACAGAATAATCAAATAATAACATGAAATTTATTTTGACATATATTAAGTCAAAATGTCCTTAAAATAATGACTTAAATCAATAGATAAAAAATTATAATTAAAGGTTATAAACTACCAAACATAGTTTCTTTTCAGGTATGACTTACTAAGCAAATATTCTTGTTAAGATAAACAGATGTAGGCTTAAAGATAGAAAGAGAAACATAAAATGTACTAGTAGTTTAACAAGAGAGATATAACTATTTTAACAAGTTTACAGAACAAATATATATATTAATTTGTTTTATTGATTTTATCCTCTAAGTGACATAGAGGTATGTCTGTGGGCTTACAACGCTAGAAACCAGGTTTCGATACCCGTGGTGGACAGAGTATACATGGATAGCCCACTGTGTAGCTTTGTGCTTAATTCCAAACAAACAAACAATTTACTGAATTTCACGTAAGGCTACTCATGGACCACATTTGCTAGCCATCTCTAATTTCGAAGTGATAGACTAGAGCATGGATCACCAAACTACGGCCCTCGAGGTTATTTTGTCCGCCCGCCAGCAGCTAGCCGCTTGGAAATAAAAAGTGACATTTCATCAAATGTCCGACTGTCATAACAAAATAAATCACACCGATGGCCGCTTTAAGCTGCCAAACACAAGACGTTATGATAAAAAGAAACAAGGCTGTCACGCGCATTTTTAACCAATAGGAAAATTCTTTCGTCCTTGCTCTCCGTTTATTCATATCGAGGTACGTATCTATGAAAGCATTAGGATTTCGAAAACAAGTACAGACTTAACCCTCGTCCTATCGACTCGTCTTGTAAATTCAGCGGCCTAGGGTTACCGCTTCAGCAAGCTCATTTCTCTTAGTAGTCGGGTTATGCGCTTTTCGTAACTCGTTCTTAGGTAAGTGTCGTGGCAAACGTACGTTTCAATATATTTTGTTTGTGCGTTCTCGGACCAGTACAATACTTTTCTCACAGCGTTCTGTGTTTTTCATTTTCAGATCCTATTTCTTTTCACCCATCGTTATGGCTGCTTTTAAAAGAAGAAAAATGGACTTTGAGTGTCTTGCTTTCAGTGAAGAATGGGGAGAAAAGTACTTCTTTATGGAAACAAAAAACCAGAAAGCTACTTGTGTGATATGCACCGAAAGTGTTGCCGTTTTGAAAGAGCACAATCTTCGGCGTTACTATGAAACAAAACATCTATCAACGTATTTGAAATTTTCAGGAAAGTTCCGTTCTGAGAAATTTGAATCCATGAAACGTGTTTTTTGAATCTCAAAAGAATCTCTTCACGAGAAAGTTTGCTGAAAATGAATTTGTCACTCGTACAAGTTACAAAATAGTGCATAGGATGGCAGAGCGAGGAAAACCTTTCACTGAGGGCAACTTCATCAAAGAGTGTATGATGGAAGCAGCAAATGAGCTGTGTCCTGAAAAAGCCAACTTCTTTGAAAGTATCAGCCTTTCAGCAACTTCAGTTGTACGAAGAGCAGAAGAACTTGGAGAGAACATCGCATTACAGATACGCCATAAAGCTAGAAACTTCCTGTGGTATTCTCTGGCACTGGATGAGTCTACTGATCTCTCGAGCACGTCACAACTTCTCGTGTTCATTCGTGGAGTTAATTTGGACTTTCAGATCACAGAAGAGTTGGCATCAGTTAGCAGCATGCACGGAAGAACAACTGGAGAAGACATGTTCATGGAAGTGCATAAAACTTTGCAAGACTATAACCTTCAGTGGAAGCAGCTTAGAGGTGTAACAGTTAATGGAGGAAAAAACAATGGCTGGAGTAAAGAAGGGACTGGTGGGGCTGATCAGGAAACAGTTGGAAGATTTTCAACTCCCAAGCGCTCTGTTCATACACTGCATCTTACATCAGCAAGTACTCTGTGGAAAAGAGTTAGATATTTTTTTTTTGCGTATTGAAACCAGTCATTTCTGCAGTGAACTTCATTTGGGGTCATGCACTTAATCATCGCCAGTTCAAGGCGTTTCTTGAAGAAATTGATTAGGATTTCTCTGACTTGCCTTATCACACGGCGGTGAGGTGGCTCAGCTGCGGTAAAGTCTTATCTCGTTTTTATAAGCTGAGAAGAGAAATAGATATATTTCTTATCGAGGAATATAGGGCCGATCCACTTCTGTCGGATCCAATCTGGTTGTCAAAGTTGCCATTTTTGGTTGACATCACATCCCACATGAATGAATTGAACTTGAAAGTTCAGGGGAAGAATAACCTTGTCTATGATCTCTATAGAATCATTAAAGGATTTCGGAGAAAGCTGTCATTGTTTGAAGCACATTTGGAAGGAGGAAACCTCTCTCATTCTCAGTGTTTCAATGAGTTTCATGCTGGAATCACGGAAGATGTCAACCTGGAGTTTCAGAAAAAGATTATTGGTGATTTAAATAAGCATTTTAGAGAGATTTTCGGATCTCGACAAAATCGAAAGTGACATTCTCCTTTTTCAGAATCCTTTTGATTGTGTCATTGATGACGTGCCAGTGGAACTTCAGCTGGAGGTCATCAATTTGCAAGGAAATAACTTGTTGAAAACAAAAGACAGAGAGGGACAACTTATTGAATTTTACAGCTGCATACTTGAAGATGATTTTCCAAAGCTGAAGCAGTTTGCATCTGGTATGGCATCAGTGTTCGGAACAACTTATGTCTGTGAACAAGCATTTTCAAAAATGAAGTTTGTGAAGTCGGTACATCGATCAAGGTTGACTGATGAACATTTGAAAGCAATTCTAATGATTGGACGCAGCAATTCAAAACCGAACATTGAAGATATTTTGAAAGCCAAACGTCAACTTCATAAATCTCACTAACCTTTTTGCGGCTTAGTGAAATTCAGATATGTACTCACTGTGTGCGATGTGACAATTGTTTTTGCTAATGTCACCTTCTTTGATTACCTTTTGGTAAATAAAAATGTTGGTTGTATTTCTGTTTGTTTTTTATTATATGTGTGTATTTCATCCTACTCCCACATGACTAATGTGGCATCCTAAACTTAGTGTTAAGTCTTTTACAGAGCTTTCGTTCTAACTTATGAGTATTGAATATAATGATCATGCGGCCCGTGCTTCTCATTCCCCAAGTAATCTGGCCCCTGTGAAAAAAGTTTGGTGACCCCTGGACTAGAGGGAAAGACAGCTAATCAACACCACATTTTCGATTGCTCTGATCAAATGATAGTATTTGACTGTCACTTTTATGATGTACTGATGGACCCAAAGTGCGGAGTACGAGTTTTTTTCGGTGATAACAGGACGTAAAACGCACGACTTCGGATCCACAGTGTGGCATGTTACCATACAAAGTGTTCCGAAAACATTTGTATTTATGATAATGCTACAAAGGCTTATGTGCCAGCATCAGTAATTTGAAACTGACTTTCGAGCCCCAAAATTCAGAGCTCTAACGTAGAGAAGACTTGCGCCCTAAAACAGGATTTTATTTCTCATAACGCACACATATCACATTACAACCTATGAATGTGCAGCAACAGTTTTGAGGCCTGAGTGTAAGAAGTTATTTATTAGCATATTATTTGATAAATACGATTCATTTTCTGCGTTATTCCATTAGATCTAATGTCATTTTAGTAAAATGAAAGTGGAATTCTATCAATCTAATTGTGTGCCGCAGCTTTAAGCAGATCTAATATATGATAGTTTGTCCGTTCTAGTTTTTCTTGGGAAGTAAAAAATAAAACATAAACTAGAGGGTTTTGGTTGGTAACTGTACGATGGAGAAGAACCAATCATCCAAGTCTTGATCTGTGTACTTATATGGCGAGATATACAGGGCTCAACATTATAATGTTGAAGATGATGAATATTAATTTATTAACCCGAACATTCATATGATACAGTTTTCTCATATCTTCCATCGAATATTTCTTTCACACACTCTTATATATAGTAAAAACTCATAAGAATGAAATAGTTGATGAACCATGAAAGATTTATTAAATAAAGGGAAGAAGGAATGCGAAATTTCAATAGCTTATTAAAAATATGTTTCAAGAAATCTTTTAATTTTTTATTGAACATCAAAACACGCATCATAGTTAAAAACTGTCTGAATGGATGTTTATTTTCCAGTAAAATATGTAATTAAGTTAGAAAAGAATGGCTAGTCTGAAATCTCGTTAAAACAACTTTCTCTTTACGAACTCCTTGCATAGTAAATGTCTGTATAATCTAAGAAGACATATAACTAGATGTCGAAAGTATAATGTGGGCAATAAACATATCACCACAAACCATGGCCAAGCTAGCCAAGTCGCAAGTGATGGATAGCTCAAATAGCATCCACGAAAGGGAAACTGGAACTTTTCGTTCTTCGTATCTGACTTCTTATACTGATACAAGGACAAATTGCTGATAAGAATAGTAACCAACCATCTTACGATAGGTTGTCCATCAGAGATGACAAGTGTCTTAGTGAACAGACCTAATTCGTTTAACATCATCCCAGATACATAGAGTGAAAGGTGGAATATCAGGCCATCTAGTGAAGAAAAAAAAAAAAAAACACGTAGCCCATTGAATCACATGGTAAGGATAGTTTCTTGTATTAAATATAGGGATGGAGATTAAATGGTTTCAGTGAACAAACTCTGAGTCAGAACTGTATACAATTGGTTTGTTTAAAATTTACGATTCTAAGGATTCACAGTCATTGGTAAACGAATTATTCTAGTTAATAGATTACATTTTATGATTTTACAAAAATAAAGACTAAACTCAGTAAGAAAATGACAGCAATAATATATATGTGTATTTACTTATTCAAGTTGTAAAAACAGAGTTGTATACTTTATAATACAAACTTAAACTTTAGGTTTGTCACTCTTTTACCATATTTCTCTGGTATTTTGAATTATTGTAAAATGTACTGTTATCGGTTGGTGTGAAATACTGTAACTACTTTTATAAGTTTGATGAGGTGATGCTGGATGAGGGAGACATACTTTACGCGACTAGTTTAAGCTCATTTTCTGTCTCAGCAAAACCCGATATCTGGTTACCCTACTAACGAAATAACAAGACCCGAAGAGAGAAATGGGGAATTTTGGCGAAAATGAAAAGAGAACTTTGATTATATTTGAAATAAAATTCCTGAATATGACAACCATGAGGTACAGTAGTAAGATCCAAGATGAAATTACTAAGTAATGATCAAAGGAAAAGTATAGAGTTAACGAAACATAAAGAAAACAGGAATTAGCTGTACTGGTGAGGCAAAGTTCAGGTGGGAATATTCCGTCTATTCTAAATAAGAACTCTATTATGAGTAAAATCGTCTACGAAATGGGCTTATTGATGACACACCTTGTGTGCTGATTGATACTGGCTCTACAGTCATTAACATTTATCCCAGTTTGTAATGAAAGATGTGAAGAAAAGTGATTATTGTAAACAGCGAGCATAAAGTTCCAGCCAAAGGTAAGTTGAAAATTATCCTTACTGTAGAAAGTTTACCTGTGTTTCATAATGTGTCGGTATTTCACACTGAATAAAAACTGCATTTTAGAAAGTTATTTCGTATGAAGACATGGATGTGAATTCAGGCTAGTTTTATAGTCTACGATCATGAAGTTCCCGTGCACTACATGACAATTACTACTCCAAATATTGAACGGCTGGTGGAAACAGTGATGATGGCCATAGTACCAGCAAGAAGCGAAATACTCATATCGGGAATTAATAGCAATAACTCGTCGTTTCGTAACTGGGGAGTAGTGTAGCTAAAAACTACAACGTCATGATGGATTGTTGACTGGCAAAACTCTCCTGGATGTGAAAAATAAAAATCATTTTATCCAGGGAATGCTTGAACTGGCTTGATAAAATGAAAGGTAACTAGCTATTCTGCAAGTGCTGATGAAACTAAATTGCACAGTAGGCGACATGGTCTGACCGAACTGTTCTCGTTGCACGAAGGGTCAAACTCCAAAGTTATGTTGGTGTTTGGAGGAGAGTTGATCCAAGTCAAAGGTCACCTACTGTGATAATCTTTGACTTGGCTAATTGGGTAGCTCAGGGAAGAACCTTAACCCGCTGACTTTTAGCTCCTGTCGAGACCACTTGTATAGGATCATCAAGGTTGGAATTACCACAAAATTCACACAACCACCTAGCCATAAAAGCTGCAAATTGCCAGAAATATCAGATTTTTTATAGATAATTCTGATTATGATCCACCAAAGTGAATCGAATTATAGTTTTTTTTTTAAAATATAACTTTACTAATTGTCTCGTGCATTATTAAACATTATGAACTTTTCCGAAACCAATCTTCACCTATCAGATGTAGCCTAAGGCCAAAACTGGTCATGTATAGTTTTGGTATGAGGGTCTAAGGTAATAGTTTTTCTTTACATATTTTGTTAAATTATTACCACTTGTCAATTTCTCCAGAAGAGCACTACGCTTTAGAAATAATTGCAATGGCAATGAATAAACATTGGTATTTTCATAAATAACATTCGTAGAAGTTAATACATTTTTGTTATCAAATTGACATAATTAGATAAAGTAAGTCTGTGGACTGAATTCCCTTCGTTATTTAGATACTGTGTCCTCAATTAGGTAGCAAAAGCATAACATTTGATAAAATAAAACTAGTGGGGAATATCAAGTGTTATACAGATACCGTGGGTGTTCCAAGGCGTAACTAGTATTTACAATTCACCTGGGTATGTAATATTCCTAGCGTGATAGTGCTAAACGTATTTTAATTAATTTACGTTGTAAATTTATTTTGTGAAAGAACTGCGAGTTTTTTTCTTGCAAAGTTAAAATCACAACAAAACAACTTTCTTTATTTACTTCTGGTTTTATTTTATTTTTTTCTATCAACTCAAATATAATTTCTTGGGTCACACACATTATGGCACACAAGTGTAAACGGCGAGATGGTAACGTATTTAATGTATACAAGTAAAAAAATAATGTACATATATAAACTAATACTGTTGGACTAAAATGAACAAGTTTATGATATAGCTAAAATTAAATAAACTATTTCATGAGTCATTTTATTCATTAATAAAAACGTTGACTGCATCAGGTCCAATTTCTCACTCTCCCTGAGTAATAACAAAATTTAACAATTCTGTTTTTTTTTTGTGACTATCACAATCAGTCAGTGCATTTCTACATAAAAATAAAAAAGAAATTACAAAATATACTTGCTGAGGCAGACAACACAAAATAAAATATGTTCTGTGCACTGAATATGAGCATACATAAATCTAAATTAACATGATTTCTTTTTATGAATTTTAATGATTTTAGTTTATTTTTAATTTTTTTTAAAATGTTTACTGGTTGTTTGGTTAACTAGGTTATTTTTGCCAAACAACCAACCAACCCATCCTGAATTATTTTTCCTATAATTTGAAATACTTGCAGTGTTTCAGCCACAGAAAAATTTGCCATAAAATTGAATTTAAATACCTCATATGATAAATTCATTGAAACTGTAGACACATTTTTTTACATGTTCCCAAACAATTAAAAGGTAGAAAAGTAATTCTGTAAAAAAATACTTTAAAAGAAAAGTGCCTATTAGTTTTAAATTTACTCTGTAACATAAGGAATTCATCCTTGTAAAATATTCCAGTGGTTACACAAGAAACACTAGTGTGAATATTTGCTATTTCATTTTGGCACAACTTGTATCCTGATTTTTGCAGAATACTGTAATTTGTTTGTGTCAATATACCAATGTCATTGTTAATTTACTTATATTACCAAAATCCAGTCCAAGTTTCATTTATAGGTGTAAGTTATTGCAGGAACTAGCTCTACAACAAATAAATCAACTCTCCTTGCAATGTAGATTTCAATGACAATATTTTGCATTTAAGTTTAATAACAACGTTTGTGTTTCCTATCTCTCAAAATATCTTGCTTTGCTACTTTATAAGCATCATTCAGATGCTTTTAAAGGAGACACTCTTGATGTTGCCCAACACACACTATTCTAGATGTTGTTAACAATATTATGAAAATATTAAGTTGCAGAACTGTGATCAAGAAATATTTAGTTGTTGATAATACTATTATTGTGTTTTTCAAAAAAATACAAGTGAAATGGGAAGGCCGTTTATATTACGAAGATATAAATTTTTTTCATACTATTCACCTGTGTGGCAGTTGTCTCTATCTGACATAAGACCTTCCTTGGTTGCAGGCATCACATTGTTAGACCCATGCATTTTATTGTTTGGATCTAAAATGAATGAATCACCTTGTGTTATCACACTGGATGTTGGTGGGAAAACTCCAACAGCTGGAGAAATTATTGAGTAGAATGGTGAACAAAAGGACGAAGGTGAAATCAAATTATAAGAACTTATATTGTTTGTGTATGTATCCATGGGTGTTGTCACGTTCGATAAAAATGGTTGTAACTTTTCACTAACGTTGCTTTCTCTGGTTTCACTGGTTGATGTCAATGTGCTCCTAGAGGCTGGTAGCAAAGTTTCTATATGTTGATGTCTGCTGAAACGTAGTGATACTGGAGTCAATTCAGTCAACAAAGGTGGAGATGATGATGGTGATGTAGGATGAGGAGATATTACATCTGAATTTACATTATGTCCCTTATAAGGGTCAAGAAGAGTAGGTGGTTGAGTGTATAAATCTGAATGGGAGTCAGTAATTGATGTTGAGTAAGGGGATGGAAAAGAATACCTAGGAGCAAAGTTACCATCATCGACAGAATATTGAAAGTGGTCCTTAATGCCTTCTTCCTTCTTCAGTGCATTTTTTTCACTGAAGAAGATACTGTAGTTTACCTCATTTAATGGACTATACTCAGTCCCTGTGTTGCCTAAATGTGCTGCTTCATGTGTATTTTCTGTTGCACATCCTAGATTTATTTCATTTTCCTTTCTTGAAAATGATTTCTTATGAGAGTCAGTTGCTGAAAATTGAGTTACTTCATCTGATCTGGTTGCCTCACTAGTTTGTAAATGCAGAGACATTCCTCCTACTAGGAATGTTGTTTCGGAAATAGGAGGTAATTGTTCAGATGTTCCTGGATAAAACATGTATGAAGAATGACCAATTGCTCCTTCAGAATTGTTATTACTGTGCACTAGAGAAGGGGTTTTTGACTGTTTTTCTATATATGGCTGACCTCTGGGAATTCCAGAAATTCCTGATTGATATGATTCTGCATATACTGGCATTAGAATTGTCTGTTCCTTCTGATTTTCATGACTGTGGATCAGTGAATTAGGTTGGGTATTCACAAACTGATGTCTTGTCAGTTCAGTTGTTTCGTCATTCATTAGGTGTAAAAACATTGGTTTTCTCTCACTAATTTCACCTGGAGGTGAATGGTCACTATAATGAGCTACTGGCTGTGAGGATCTGTCATAAAAACTACCAAAATTGGAATTAATTTCACAAATTTGGTTGTTTCCTTCCATCGTGTGATGTTTTTGACCTCTTGCCATATTGTTACTTTGGGCTAGTTTAGGCTGCGTCTGTAAAAGAAAATATAATACTATATACATGTATATATAAAAAACAATAACATGAAAACAGAAGTCAAGCATATCTTAAAAACTTCATACTTAACTTATAAAAACATGTTGAGGAAGTTAAGAGCCAGTGAAAGAAGCAGTTTAATTTTATCATTTTAATATCAAAGTAAGGACTTGTTTTTCAATGATTATTATTATGAAGATTTTTTAAAATCTTACAAGATGCTTTTTTTAATCATTACTAATACAGACATATGTCACACAAAGTTTTTGGTAAAGATAATCTTGTAAACAGATACAGCAAATTACCAGCCCAATGTTTCTTTTTGTTTTGTTTTTGTTTACTTGAAAGCACTAATTTAAGTAATTTTAAATGACATTTGAGAATTTATAACTTTAGATATGTTGCACTAAAGTCTATCCATTTTTTTTTCTTCTTTGTAATTGCTGGTTCACTACAATAATAATTTGCTAAGATACAAATAATAGAAGTAACAACTCAGGTGTCTAGTGTGTTGCTAAATCTTATCCCATTGACTGTATTTGCATGTGCATGAGCCATAAATGAGAGTAAACATTCAACATTCTTAAAGGCTTAAAACAATTCTAATGAAGCATGTTAGCTTTACTTTATCTGTGTAGATTGACCCAAATTTATTGGTTCATTTTTTTCCCTAATGCTCTTAGAACAAGGAAGGAAAGTGATAAAATGTGCAGTACACCAGCAGTAATAGCAACAGGGAATCTGGCACAGGTAATGTTTCTGTTAATATCTGTTCCAATAAGAGTGAAAAGTAGGGAATTATTGCATAAAAATCTGAAATATACAAGTCTGCTTTTTTTATTTTTAGGGAGGGCACTTATAGTATTGCTTTCTTTTCCCACTTTACATTGTTAAATGTACTGCAGTCCAGAAAGTGCAGCAAAGAAGCCTCATCAGTGTAATGAAAGTAACAGTTATGAACAGAATGTGGTATAAAATTTGTGTTTATCAACAGTAAAACAATGATCAAGTTACAGAAACTGCAGAATGAACATCATGTGATATTTTTGCTATTAACATGGTTTCAGCAGCACTACTACAAAGTGAAGGATTCTAGCCAGCTTACAGCAGCCCTACTACAAGGTGAAGGATTCTAGCCAGCTTACAGCAGCCCTACTACAAGGTGAAGGATTCTAGCCAGCTTAATGTTACAGAGAGCAACCACAACAGTATCTCAGTTACTTTATCTACATTTGTGAAAGAAAGGACACATGAAACAGTAATAGAGAGACTGAGATCAGTTAAGTCAATAAAGCAAAAATGGATGTAGAGGAACCATGTCTACTGAGTTCAGGCATATGGCATTAATTTATAAACAATGAAGACTGGCAAGGCAGATGTAGAGGGAAAAAGTTTAGGGTTGATCAAAAGTCATGGAATTAATATACAAGCAGAGGTCAACAAAAAGCATAGTATTGCACGACTCATTCAGGAAAAAACTGTGTAGAGATGGACATTTAGTGTTTGAATAAAAAACGGCAAAAAATTGGTCACCCAGTAACAGTGGAAATGATTTCAATATCATACTCCTCACAAAATCTCTCTAATCCCCTTTACAATACTGTAGAGGTTCTGTCCAAGGAATATGGGTAAAAACTTTGAGACTTTAGGCTTCCTCTTATATTGCTCTGTATAACAGGTCACAGCAGCATAAAAGTGAATCACTTAGCTAGCAGGGTGCATCCTTGGTAAGAACTGCAAGTGATGTCATCAGTTAAGCAGCATGTAGATTGAGGGACCATAGGCCACACTGATAACCTGTAGGAGAGAGGGTAGGGAAGTGTAGCAAGTTTTAAAAGTGTGTTGAAAGGATAGATGCAACTTAAGTCAAATCAAGTTAGACATTACCTCTAGAAGAACCTTGATGACAATTTTCAAAGCACAAAATAATAGTGCAAGTAATAACAATGCAATCATCTTCACACTGGATACCTGGTATTAACTTAAAGTTGTCTAAATACCAGTATGAAACATGTAGGAAGTTACGAGATTAACATTCCAAAATATTTACAAAACTTTTTATTGACATTAATTATTTTTAGTTTGAGGTTCCAGCACTTTTTGTTTTTCACACAACAAACAGTTATAATTGCTATTATTTTTTTGCTACTGATTACTCCAATTAAAAGTTGTTAAAATAGGGTCCAAACAGAATATATCATATCTTGAGTCTTTTTATTGAAGACATCAGGGCTCACATTAGTGCCTTTATATCCATACAGCTAAAGTGGGCACCAATCCATCAGGATCTAAACGAACAATTTAACAATGTCAAAGGTTTTGAGTTATTTTGTTTCAAATTCAAACATATGATATGTTTAATGTGACACACTTCATATCATTATGTTTAATTTATTGTGTCAATTTAGTGATACAGAAAGAAAGTAATAAATTTAATTTTTATTCAGTCACGAAATAACGATTTTAATAATTATTTGTTAAAGGAGTACATTTTATGTATAACTTATGGAACGATAGTTGTTCCATTTAACACATTTTGCATAAGAGCCTGACAATCGGCATAACTTACGTGTTACCATTATTGCAGGGCTTTCCGAAAGAAATCGTGAAAGCGTTCTGTGGCAGATGAACTGTTATAAATAGGCTGTGCTCAAAACAGCTGTCAGATGACTCAGAAGAAGAGTCAAATGTTTCACTAACAGAATTAACCAAGAAAAGAACCCATACCACGAAATAACGTAACAAGGACGAATAAAATAAATAGAAAATTATTCAGAAAACTTGAAAGTGCAACATCCAGGATTGATATGCCATCTAAAATGGGATTCAGACTTTTGTTCTTTTGTGAAGTACAAAACTGACAATAAATCGCACAGCTCATTGATAAAGGTTTTTGTTTCTAGCAATGTAAGAACAAACGAATATGACTGTTTGTTTGTTTGTTTTTTGAATTTCGCGCAAAGCTACTCGAGGGCTATCTGTGTTAGTCGTCCCTAATTTAGCAGTCTAAGACTAGAGGGAAGGCAGCTAGTCATCACCACCCACCGCCACCTCTTGGGTCTACTCGTTTACCAACGAATAGTGGGATTGACCGTCACATTATAACGCCCCCACGGTTGAAAGGGCGAGCATATTTGGCGCGACGGGGATGAGAACCCGCGACCCTCAGATTACGAGTCGCACGCCTTAACATGCTTGGCCATGCCGGGCCCAAACGAATATGAATCTTACGACAAAAAGCAGTTAACACATGGTTAAAAATCCGAACAATAGTAAATAGTGCAGTTCAAACCTTGAAATTGAAACTGAATGGAAGCGTTTAGTACAAAAAAATTTTTGGAGAACTGTAGATAAGGTAGATCACACAAGAAACGGATTTTTTTTTTGTTCAAGTGGAATTGGTGGCAAAGTTCGTAAGTTTATAAATAATGACGACTCAGATTATTATTTAAGCCCCGAAGTCCAGAAAGAGCTAATACAGATGGTCTCTAAAAGGTATTGTTATTGCATTTATTCTAAAAATTATATTTACGATGAGTAGGTGGACAGGGCGCTTGATTCGCAATTTAAAGGTCGCGGATTCTAATCGCTGTTCCATCAAACACAAGTATGCTCGACTTTTTATACATGGAGACGTTATAATGCTCAGTGAATCCCCTGTCCGTTGGTGAAAGAGTAGACCAGGAAATGGTGGTGAGTGATGATGACTAACTGTCTTCCATCTAGTTTCTACTAAATAAGGGATGACTCGCCCCGATAGCTGTCTTGTAACTTTGCGCGAGATTGAAAATAATCTATAATCATGAACTGTGTCCGTGATGCGAATGACGTAAGTTGCGAGAGACCAAAACAAAGATCTAATTTCAATAAAGAAATTGCAAAGATTGTTGCAATTGAACGAAACGCAATTTTCGTTCCTCGTATGTGTTGTTGCAATCACATCATCTGGTTGAAAATAATTTTCACTTTACTTCGAAGAATGGGCAATATTATTTTCGCAAAATTAATTGAGAGAGAGGTTATTTCGAAGTGCTGTAATATCTCTGAAACATTTATCTACAACCAACTGAAAAGTGTATTAGTTACATTAATAAACTAAAGAAAACTACCACAGCTGTTGGAGGTTATTTTGAAAACTGATAATAAACGTGAGCTCGCCAGCTCCTTGTATAATTTCTAATTTCTTTTGTAATTTGGCATTGTATTTGTACAAGTCAGTGGTTTCCAACCAGAGGTGCGAGATAGCGTTTCAGGGGGTGCGAGATAACATTTGTTTTGGCCACCTTCACATTTATTCTTAAATAAATAATTACTGCGAGGGGTGTGAGAACATAAACAATTTTTAGGGGTGCGGGGCATAAAGGTTGTGAACCACTGGTACAAGTAAATCTAGCCACAAACGTAAATCTCCATTATGAGAAGGCCCGGCATGGTCAGATGGTTAAGACGCTCGATTCGTAACCTTAGGGTCGCAGGTTCGAATGTTTTAGTCACACCAAACATGCTTGTCCTTTCAGCTGTGGGGGCGCTATAAGTTATGGTATATCGCACTAGTAATTGGTAAAAGAGTAGTCCAAAAGTTGGCGGTGGGTGGGGAAAGTTAGCTGCCTTCCCTCTGGTCTTACACTGCTGAATTAGGGACAGCTAGTGCAGATAGTCCTCGTGTAGCTTTGCGCGAAATTAAAAAACAAACAAACCATTATGAGAATTGGTATTGCTGTACTTTAGTCAATGGCATACGACAAACCCGTCAATATAAAGATAAATGTATTCGTAAACAACCTGAAAAATACTAAAGAACTCCTAGTTATGGGTTTGAGGGCTTTGCTGTAATAAAATTTAAACATAAATTTGACTTTCCGCATGCAGATTTTCGTATTCCTGTATGAGGTTAAAGTAATTCAAAATGTAAAACAAGTCGTGCACAGATTTATTTGTAATTAGCCGTCCCTAATGTAGGAGTGTAAGACTAGAGGGAAGGTAGCTAGTGATTACCACCCACTGCAAACTCTTGGGCTACTCTTTTACCAACGAATAGTGAGATTGATCATAAATTATAACGCCCCTACGACTCAAAGGGGGAGCATGTTTGGTGTGACAGGGATTCGAACCCGCGACCCTCAGATTACGAGTTGAGTGCTTTAACCACCTTGCCATGCCGGGCCTTTACGAAAATAACAACGGAAGACGGGAAAGTGAACAAACACGAATGTTTATATACTCATTGTTGGAAGCAAAAGATGGTTCAAGTGTATAATATACCCGAAACTACCATCCAGAACTACACAGTCGTTTCTACCAGGTAGTATACAATAAACTCCCTTGCCACAGGTATACTTTCGAAAAAAAGCGTTAACTATAATGGTAAAAAGTTATTCTTTCGCTCTTTTACGTCAGATTTATTAACTGCACTGCGTTATCTGATCTTGTGAGACCTATCTGTTAAAATATGTCGCTTGAAGTTTACACTTGTTATTAATTATTATTTGAAATTACAACGAAAGATGTAGTAAAAATATGAACATCTCTACTATTTGAATGTTGGCTACTTTTAGTAGCTTTACAAACTAGGCTTATAATTATAGACCTAATTACAGTCGTATAACGACTGTATCAAGTTAGTTTTAGAATAGTTTAAATAAACAAAACATTGTTGTTGTTTGTTGTTTTTGGAATTTCGCACAAAGCTACTCGAGGGCTATCTGTGCTAGCCGTCTCTAATTTAGCAGTGTAAGACTAGAGGGAAGGCAGCTAGTCATCACCACCCACCGCCAACTCTTGGGCTACTTTTTTACCAACGAATAGTGGGATTGACCGTAACATTATAACGCCCCCACGGCTGGGAGGACGAGCATGTTTGGCGCGACTCGGGCGCGAACCCGCGACCCTCAGATTACGAAGCGCACGCCTTAACGCGCTAGGCCATGCCGGGCCCATAAACAAAACATCACTGAATCCCAGAGTAGACAGCGAACGGGTGCCTCAATAGTTTGAAATCGATAAATGAACATTAAAAAAAAAAGAAAGAAAAGAAGTGACTTCGGCAGTTCAAATACAAATATAAAAGTTGTACACATAAAGCAGCAGATCACCCTCTTGCGGATAAGATCTAGGGGCAAACTGAGAGTGAGCATAGTAAGCAAGCAATTTTTCAAAGAGTCGTACGTTTCAACGGCTACGCGCGCACTATACGTGGAGATCCAACCGCCATTCACGTACGAACATCTGGAGCATGCACGTGAGAAAAAATAATTTGTTTTTTTTTTTCCTCTTCAAGATATGCGTTACGACGGCCAAACCGCGGTCGAATCTTAATAGTTCGTTGTGTCACTGTCAAGCAAAACTTAAGTCATTCCTATCAGCAATGCTTATATATTTAATTTTTATATTCATTTACACTATCTGAATGTTCATATGCGATAGTGGAACACGTATTTATAAGACTATTGCTAATATTAAGGATAAATGCGTACGAATAATGATCATGGCTTGATACTATAGTAATCCACGTTTTTCCTCCAGCTACTTGAAGACGCGAAAACAGTCCGTAGGAATTCAACAAGTACAATATAATGGACAACGAAACGGGTTAACACTGAGGATATACTTTAAATTATTTTTCACTAAGTACAGGAACGTTTGTTTTAACAATAAAGGAAAGGAAGTTTATGTAGAGAAACCTCGTATACCAAACATCAACATATTAATTTTCTAACATTGTTTTCAAAGGGGTAGGAATGGGGTATATTTAACATTTACAGAATTATTTAAGACTTTTGTTTCAAATGACTGTCATTTCTCGAATTATAACTGTCTAGAGAAAATTAGTACATTATAGTCGTATATGTTTTGTTCCATTTCTTCGAATACAAGCTAAATAGTAGTTCTTTGCCATTAGTACTGAAAGCATAGTACAAAAAGTCGTGACTTTAATCCTTATGCGGCACATATCCCATAATTACTTATATTCCGCGCCTAGTTCGGTGAGTAAGCTCTTTTCAAAGCGTCATGGTTTTCCTTCTGTTGTTATCTCAACCCTGCGTTTTAAAATGGTATATTCCTGCTATGAAGAGAACAGGAACGGATGCTGTCTTTTCTGAGCAGATGCATTCTGTATTGATTTTTACATTGGAATCTTAAATTTAATTTTTAACAAGGACTATTTAAACGGCTACAGCTAACTTTCAGTTATTAATAACTTTAGATATTTTGTTGTGTTAAGCAAAATAATAATAAAAGTACCGAAGTTCAACAGCGTAAACATTTTTTAAACATCTAACCATTTTAATTCATTTGCGCACAACGGATAAAAATATTCATACTACGCAAAGAGACGACACGAGAGAAGAAAGTTAACCCAATAATTAGTTTTTTTTTTTTTTTTTTGGAATTTCGCACAAAGCTACACGAGGGCTATCTGCGCTAGCCGTCCCAAATTTTGCAGTGTAAGACTAGAGGGAATGCAGCTAGTTGTCACCACCCACCGCCAACTTTTGGGCTACTTTTTTGCCAACGAATAGAGGGATTGACCGTCACATTATAACGCCCCTACGGCTGAAAGGGGGACTATGTTTGGTGCGACGGGGTTTCGAACCCGCGACCCTCAGATTACGAGTCGAACGCCTTAACCCATCTAGCCATGCCAATTATTTAGGAAGTATTCTTAATACAAAATAATATTTATATAGGTGCTGACTTATGGACAAGAACTTGTTTCAATATTTTTAATGCATGGCATGCATACAAAATCAACACCAAATTAAACACGATTCTCTTAAACACAATCACCGTATTTTATGCCTTGTAAGACGCTACATCGTGGAAGACGCACCCTAATTTTAAAACGACAATTCTGGGAAAAAATATTTTGACTCAGCAACCTTGACGTTTTTTCAACCTACCGAGTAAATAGTCAAATACATCACATTTTTCACAGTATATCGACAATATTAGTTAAATTGAATATTTTTATGCTATTGAAAATACTAGTAATTAGTAAGTAATAAGATTACGATATGTATAAGAGGCTGTTTTGTTTGTTTGCTTTATTATAGCAAAGCCACATCGGGCTATCTGCTAAGTTCACCGAGGGGAATCGAACCCCTGATTTTAGCGTTTTAAATCCGTAGACTCATCTTTGTACCAGCGTAGGGCAGCCGTTTTGAGTAGACCCTAAGCTGGCCTCTCTTGCTTCCCATTACTTTTGTCTTGGACGACGCATGGGGATTTTAAGGTATTTTTAAAGAAAAAAAATGCGTCTTACGAGGCATAAAATACGGTATAACCTACACCATTCCTTACAGTTATGTTGACCCAAAATAAAACTAAAGTAATTTAAATCAACACCACAACAAAAAGAAATCGCATGTAAATCACATTAGAAGTAGAACGTTAAGTCATTTATAATGATGTGTTTTGTTTGATTTAGATGCAAGATAAGTAGCACATGACATTCAGATAAAGCAAGCCCTAGAAATAGCTAGAAACTACATTCTCTGAAACTTTGTCAGTTGTAAAGACAGTCGATGATATAGTTGTTTCAAGATACAGAGCTGAAGAAGCAAGTACGTTTTCATGAAGTATTTCGATCTGCGATTCCTGTCACTCTTATTGAGCTACTTTGCACGAGATTTGTTTGGCGTCATTTGTAACGTAGGCCTGTAATAATGTACAGCAGTGTACAAGTGCAATAGCTCGTAGAGACATTAAAGGAGGATTTTGTTTGGTTTGTTTTGAATTTTGCGCAAAGCTACATGAGGGCTATCTGCGCTAGCCGTTCTTAATTTAGCAGTATAAGATCAGAGGTAAGACAGCTAGTCATCACATCAGTTGCCAACTCTTGTGCTAATCTTTTACCAACTAATAATGGAATTGATCATCACATTATAACCCTGAGAGATCGAGCATGTTTGGGTTTGGTGTGATGGGGATTTGTACCCGCGACCTTCTGATTACGAGTCGAGTGCCTTAACCACGTGGCCATGCCGAGCCTTAAAGGAGGAAATAATCTCAATTGTTATAGTTTACTCTCTACTTGGAAATATTTTCACTATTACAACAATGAACATCACTTTAAATAAGACAAACTTAATCATGTTTTTAAGCGAAACGAATTATCGTCGAGACTGACGAGTTAATGAACTTATCCAGTTAATGCGCAACTCATGAATAACTTAATTTTAAATAAATAAATTATAAAAATGAATGAATAAATCCATTAAGTAAAATTCAGTATAAAAATGAGATCGTTAACCATGTTCTCTTCGTAGGATAAATTCTTATTAAAAAATCACATGATTACACTACAAACTCAAAATGAAGACAACTTATAATACCATTCCTATGAGGATGTAATACAAATTACATTTACTTATTAAAAAAATCACATGATTACACTACAAACTCAAAATGAAGACAACTTACAATACCATTCCTATGAGGATGTAATACAAATTACATTTACTTATTAAAAAATCACATGATTACACTACAAACTCAAAATGAAGACAACTTATAATACCATTCCTATGAGGATGTAATACAAATTACATTTACTTATTAAAAAATCACATGATTACACTACAAACTCAAAATGAAGACAACTTACAATACCATTCCTATGAGGATGTAATACAAATTACATTTACTTATTAAAAAATCACATGATTACACTACAAACTCAAAATGAAGACAACTTACAATACCATTCCTATGAGGATGTAATAAAATTACATTTACTTATTAAAAAATCACATGATTACACTACAAACTCAAAATGAAGACAACTTATAATACCATTCCTATGAGGATGTAATACAAATTACATTTACTTATTAAAAAATCACATGATTACACTACAAACTCAAAATGAAGACAACTTATAATACCATTCCTATGAGGATGTAATACAAATTACATTTACTTATTAAAAAAATCACATGATTACACTACAAACTCAAAATGAAGACAACTTACAATACCATTCCTATGAGGATGTAATACAAATTACATTTACTTTTTTTAGTCTTAAAACTTACTCTTTCTTTTCAGTTTTTATATTAAGCAAAAATAATTATTTTTGAAAAGTTCCCTTTTTATATGATATATTAAATCTTTAACTTCTTTCTTGTTTTTAAAAGAAGTTAAAGAATGAACTGTCTGCGCCATGGCAAACGCAGGGATAGAATCCCTGAATATTAGCTTTATAAGCTCCAAAGGTTTCCGTAGAGCCACCTGAAAATGGACTAAGGAAGTCAAAACGTTGTTCACTGCTTTATTTTGTTAAAAGTGTTAATAGCCATACCGTTCCGAGATATATTCTGTACGCTTCTCCCTTTGTCGGCAATTCTTAAGTTTGTCAAGCCCCTCGGGCCTCTTTTTGTCTCCCCACCAATTGCGGAGTAACCGGGGACATACGCCACTGATCACAATGCTATTGGTAAAATATAGGCAGTAATGGAAGAGGCTCTGTCGTTTAATTCATAACAAGTACCACAAATAAATAATAGTGTTAGAACAGAAACAAAATTTAAAATAAAATGTTTAATTTAGGCCAATGTTTCGACGTTTAAGCGTCATCATGGGGAAGGTAATTCATATAATACTAAATCATTAAGTTACAACAAAAAGAAATGTATACATTTTAAATGGATTTGAATTTTACGAAATACAAGAAACACAGAATTACTGCATTCTAATAATATGGTTTAAGCAAGAGGAAACTGCGTTAGACATGTTTTCAAAAAATATAAGTAAAGAGCTGGAAATTTATGTAGCTACAAGTATTTAAAGTGTTACAAGAACGACAGATAGGATTATTTAAACTAAACATTGGTCACAGTTTAGAAAAAAATTGTACAAGATCGTAACAGTTTGTGAAAGACCCGCTGTTAATTTACCAACAGCTTTAGCATGACAAGAAAAACATAAAAACTAGGTCATTTGTATTTACCTACTGTAAAAACACCACCACCAACACCAAGTGGAAGAAAAAAACACTACAGTAGAATCACCAAATGCAGAGGATCATCTTAGGCCTAAAGCAATGGCTAGACCTTAATTACCGATTTCCAGATTTTATGGTCCCGGACAAAGGAAGTCGTCGGTATAAATTTGCTTGACGTTTTGAAATTAAAGTTTTTGTTACTAGATTGTTAGAGAAATTACTGATCAACTGTGATTCCATATCCAGGAATCGATAAATATACATTTCACTCAGTGAATGCAGTTTTCACGCTTGATACCCATTTTCAAAAAGTAAACACCATAATTGTATGTATAGCGTTTACTTTCTCTCTCGAAAACCCCAAGAAGACTGAGAAAAATGCCTAAAAATCATTACAAGCTCAAGGAACGATTAAACGTTTTATATGAACTTTGGTTAAAACAAACTTAAGTGGAGAACGTATTTATAATTTACTTTAAATAGGTTGTGATAAAAGGACTTACTTTTACTTTCTTCGTTTTTAGCTGGTCACATTTTCTAAGTTTACAAATTTGGTGACTTTTAACACTTTTGCATGGTCCACACTCGCCACAGTTATCTTTCCTGAAACATCCAGGACATTCGCCACAACGTTTTCTCTTTTTTTTTTGTTTCTCTGGGGTTTCAAGAACTGGAGGTGGATTATCAACCATACATTTTTTCCTACATTGCTCTGCTTCTGGTAGAGATTGATTTGAGGTGTCTGATATAACAGGGGGCAAGGGGAAAGAATTTTCAAGAGATCTTGTAACATTAAAAATGGAAGAATCCGGTTTCAACCGTTTTGGGACTGGAAACACAGATCTGGTGTCAGATTGAGACATTTGTTGTTGTTGTTGTTCTGGACACGCCACCATGTTTACAGGTAAAGTGTACTGGTGCGAATTTGGATTTCCAAAATGAGGATTGGCTATATTATGCAGTGATGGGTTGCCATATGAAAAATCGGGTTCTGACAAACTCGAATGTTGGCCTCGAAGAAGGGGATTACACATGTTTTCTTTCACTAAACCACTCTGAATATTTTTATTCTGTACCCACGATTCTTGCAAACACCTACTGTTTGGCCTAGGGGAGGTTGAAAAGTGCGAGGAGGGTGAAGTTAAAGGAGAGTTACTTTGTTCGGCGGAACCATCAGACATTTTTTCTCCTTGTTTGGAATGTTCTAGTGAAGTTCTGTTATCCGATTCTCTGTTTTTTAATAACTTCGTTTCTTTATTCGTTATCAAAGACTCTCTGTTAAATTCCTCTGGACTCTCGCTTTGCTGTTGCCCTTGTTCATTTCTTTGCTCCCAAGGCCTGTAGCCAATGTTTTCTGTTCCTCCAGCCAAAGAAGTTTCTGGACTTAACGTCCCGTTGGCAGTGGAAACAGGATAAGAACATTGTTCGAAATGCCCATCTTTTACTCCTTCTACGTGTAATTGTTCTCTTGTCACTGAAACTGTGCTTCCAGAAGTTTGAACTTTACGTGTAGACTCGTTGCCAGAAGTGCAATATGCTTTTGTTGACATTGCTGGTACGTTTGTGTGGAACTGAGGTGCAACACCATCTGAATTGCTTGAAACAAATTTGTTTAACAACTCCTGCTCGTGAAGATCCAGTTGTGGAAATGGTTGACTAAATGAATGAGTAGCTACTGAAGAGTAAGATGACGTCCCGGCAGGTTCAACACATAAATATTCTAAAGGTCCACTCATCACAGAATTTTGGATTGAAGGCTTGCGAGATTGTTCTTTTACACAAGTTTCCTGGTTGCTGAGTGCTTTTTGTCGTGACTTTTTTTCCCTAGGCTGAGGGTGACGGACCTTATTTCCGGGCAAGGCTAACGACACAGCGACCTTCCTGCTGCTACTCATTCTTTAAGAAGCTATAATCTGTGAGAATAAACAAATACAATGTATATATTTCTAACTAAATAAACATATGCCTTCTGTTCATTTAAAAGCTAAGCAGCTCGAATGCAAAATATTTCAATGTAAATATATATTATAACAAAATTAAAAATGTCCTTAATCCTTCACAAATATATTAGAATCTTATCAGATTCTAACCTTTTTGAATTTTGCAACTGCGAAACGGCATACTTTAGTATTATGGATGAAACTTGATGCCACGCGGTAAGTTCCTTACAATGTAATTTACAATATAATTGCAGTTCCTGATTTACAGCAGGAGTTGCGTTTTTACAAAATAAGTGATATTTATGCTAATATAACCCCATCTTGTGGAATAGAATAATTACAGTCACACTAATTTCTAAATAATTATTTCTCTTTACGTAAAAGAAGACACAATTTGTATTTTAATGACTTGTTTCGTTAACTTTAAGAGATATTTAACCACAAATAAACATTCAAGTAACTAACTAATATGCATTTCTTTTGTTCGAATTTTCCACCTAACCTGGTTTCTATACGTCCAAATAGGCCATGCTTGTTAGTCTCCTATTTATTATACTTAGTGCTTTCTAAACATTTGTGAGTAGACAGCATGTAGTTAAGTCCAACACATCTGCTTTTGTGGAAGTTGCGCATTAGTTTGCCAAACCAATAATGTGTAATTTTCCCCCTGGCAAACTCAACGAGACACTCAGATAAAAACAACATAGGTAATGGTTAGTGGGAAAATACGTTCTCGTTCTCAGAACTATCATAAAAGTCGCATGTAGTTGCTTTTACTACAACAACGATTATGGCATTTAACTCGACGCCTCGAACCTTTAACCTTTTTAAGCGTTCGCCGTTTGGCAACGAGCTGTAAAATATAAGCACATCACAAAAAAACAACAACAAAACACAATGAAATACCCCAGCAAAATCTATACACATCATTTATACCAGAGATGACGCTAATATACTCGCACCATGTTCAAGCAATCAAAACAGTTAACAAGTAATCACAGAAGAATGGTTTTATGATATTTAAAATGCAAATTTTTATTACTTAACTACATTTTACCAATATTCCAAGAACGATGCATAATATATTATTATTTTGTTTTTGAACTTTCTCGCAAAACTACACAGAGCTGTTATTAAGTTTGAACTGAAAAAGAAGGGGGGTCCGAATTTTAAGGCTATGGGTTCGTTGTAAGAGATGGCCCAAGTTCTACTGTACTGTTGAGGTAACCCACGAGTTAATTGGTACTGTTGACTATCTACCTTTCCTCTAGTTTACCACTTTAAAACTACAGACGGCTAGCGCAGTTAATTCTTGTGTAGCTTTACGCGAATATCATAAACTACTCAAACCAAAAGACTAGAGGGAAGGCAGCTAAAGTAAACATTTGCCTAACCAAATACTGGGACTTGAATATCATTCTTCTAGCGCATACAGAATTCTCCAAAAATGTGGAACGCTTTTATTCTTTCGGAAACGGGATACAAAATACGAACCCAGAGTATCTCTCTTGTACTAACTGGATCACGTCAAGTCAAAAGTATTGAGCTCACATTTTCCACACATTATTAAGTAAAAAATCCAACACAAATACAATTCATTTTTAATACAAGAAATATTTTCTGATAGTATTTATGAAAAAATTTTTGCTTTTATTTCGTGAATATATTGCTTGTGAACATATTGTATATACAATATAAATTATTATTTTTTTAATTCAACACAGCAGTTGTAATACTTGTCACAGTTTCAAAGTTTCATACGTCTAACACACTGACATGCAAAAGTAGGACCTGCCCATTTTGAGTCTCTATAAGTGGGTAAGAAATAGCCAGAAAACAACAAAATTTGGGGATTTCTGATCAGTTACTCCATTGTATTTAATATTGTACAGGTTCCAAACAGGTATATTCACCCTTACCAATTATGTCACATCTTGATGAAACACAAATAATGTAAAAAAATATTTTTAATTATATTGTTTTTATTCAAAACCCTTAATGATGAACTAAGTCAGTACTTGGTGAAAGCCTTGAGTGGCACAGAGGTACATATTTGTGGACTTGCGACACTAGAAACCTTGTTTCTATACCCGTGATGGGTAGCTTTGTGCCTGACTACAAACGAAATTGGTGGAAGCATTTTTGACAATAATTACCGTGTGGCAAGTCTTTCGATAATTTTCTACCAGCTTTGCACAATAGGATAGTGTAATTTTTTTTCCCATTCGTCCTGGTAAAATTGCTCCAATTCTGATAGGTTGATGGACTGCAACATCAAATTTTCGCCCTAAATTTTCAAATGTATTCAAGTTAGGACTTTGGCTGGGTCATCCAGGATATTCACTTTCTTCTTTTGAAACCACTTCAGTGTAGTTTTGGCCTTGTGTTTCGGGTCACTGTCTTGCCAAAATGTGAAATTTTTATCCAGTTTTATATTCTTGGCTAAGTCAAGCAGGTTTTTCTCTGGGATTCACCTATACTTTGCACCATCTATGTTCCACTCAATCCTGAAAAGTTTCCCAGTTCCAGATGATGAGAAGCATCCTCAAAACCTGATACTGCCATCATAATGACAGTGAGGATGATGTTGACTGAGCTATGTGCTGTATTTATCTCGCACCAGATGTAAAGCTTTAAATTTAGACCAAAAACAGCTCAAGTTTTATATTGTCTTACTACAAAACTTTCTGTCATACGTCTGCAGTATCATTTATGTTTTTCTCTGCAAATACGTACGAAGTTTAGGTTATTCTTTTTCCAGCAATGGCTTCTTTCTTTCCATTCGCCCATAGAGGTCAGCTTTCCGTAGAACCGGGAAACTGTCGAATTATGAACACTGACTCCCATCTAAGAGATGGAACTTTGTAAATCTTTAAAAGTCGCTGTTGGCTTCACAATGGCATCCCTAACCAGTTTTCATGCTGATTCGACTGGTTAGTTTGAAAGAGTTGCCCGATCTTGGTAGTGACTGGGTGGCATTAAGCATATTACACTTATTGATGGGCTTACCATACTCAAAAGGATAATTATCGACTTTTAGATTTTCCTGCAACCGTCTTCTTATCCGTGTTTCTCTACTACGTTTGGAAAGCTCCTTGGTCTTCATAATTGATTTGTAGAATTACTTTCTAAGTTGTTGCTTAAACAGATGCATTTACTTTGAAATTAAGTTAACTCTTAAACAGCGGGAATGTTGTAGGTAGCAGCATCAATTGATGATGGCTGCTGTTTAAGTGTTAAAGCGCTTTGATTACAAACAGAGAGAGATCATTACACTAATTTTGTGACCTTTCAAACTGATCTTTTGCATCTGAACTGATTTAGGGTTGCCAAGCAAAGAGGATGAATACTTATGCAATTGAAAATATTCTAATTTTCTTTGAAAATATAATTTGCATAATATCAATTTGTTTTTAGCTTTCTAAATTTGGAGTAGATTGTGTATATTATAAGTGTATCATTCCTAAATTCAAAAGCAATAATTTAAACTCGGAGACACAAGGGCTCAAGTAAAGGTAATACAAAAATTTAGCAATAATATCTGCTGGTCATTATACCAAAATTTCTCCTTCCTATGGTATTTTGAGGCGAAACAGATTTTATTACAGAGTTTTATGTAGGTTTGTTCTATATATATATATATATGTATATAACTGTCTCCAGGTGGGGCAGCGGTAAGTCTTCGGATTTACAATATTAAAATCATGGGTTCGATTCTCCTCGGTGAAAACAGCAGGTAGCCCAATAACTATACTTGATAGTATATGTCACTTGCGTTCAGCTAAAACCAACTTTGAGCAAAGAAATAAGCAGACTTTACACAATATATAATACACTAAAAACAAATTTCTGCTTACTAACCTTGTTTGTTATTAAGAGCAAAGCCACACAATGATCTCTCTTTTCCGAGTCAACCATGGGTATCGAAATCCAGTTTTTGGCGTCATAAAACCTCAAACTTAGAAAATAATCTTTAAACCCAGTTTGCATACTTGATTGGAAATTGACTAGACTGCGATTCTTCCATTGTAATGTATTTCCGTTAAATAATTCACTCAAAAGACAAGATAAAATCAACCAGTTGGGAAACGTGTTTGGAGGAAGAGGTCTTGTGCACCTGACCCTCCTGGGTATTCAAAAATTAAACATATCCAAATACCCACAAAGAAGAAGCGGAAGCAGGAAACGTGATATTTACACTTAGCGACTATCCACGTGCGTTGGGTAATTATTTAGTATAAGGAAATCATATCCTCGAGATACTGCCTGACCTGTCATCGGAGGTCACAGCTGTAGATCTTGGTACGCAACGTACAGAATTACAATCACCTCCCATGGTGTGCATCAATACAATAACAGATAACAAAGGCAGCTAACATATCGTCAGCTTAATGACTTTCTTGACTACACGTGATGAGAAAACTGTATAGATACAGAATAAACGAAAGATTTGCATTGTTGTAGGAAGGTAAAAAACACACGCCATAAATAAAGACACAGTTACTTGTTTTCTCGAAAGTAAATATCTGAATTTTGTTGAAATAATGAAATGCACACTCGCACCCAGTTTATAAAACGAAATACCATTTATTATAAACACTACTGTGAATTAATTATACGAAAAGTTGAAAACACTGGCTACAAAGTTTTAAAATATTATTTTTTATCTAATTTCTTTCAGTATCTTTTTTCTTTGGAGGAGGAGTTGTTTGTTTGATGTCAAACAAAATGCTATACAAATCTGTGATCTTCCCACCATGGGTATCGAAACACGGCCTGGCATGGCCAAGCGCGTAAGGCGTGCGACTCGTAATTCGAGGGTATGTCGCGCAGCGCTAAACATGGTCGCCCTCCCAGCCGTGGGGGCGTATAATGTTACGGTCAATCCCACTATTCGTTGGTAAAAGAGTAGCCCAAGAGTTGGCGGTGGGTGGTGATGACTAGCTGCCTTCCCTCTAGTCTTACACTGCTAAATTAGGGACGGCTAGCACAGATAGCCCTCGAGTAGCTTTGTGCGAAATCCCAAAACAAACAAACAAACAAAAGGGTATCGAAACTCGGTTTTTAGCAACCTAAGCCCGCAGACATACCACTGGGGGGGGGCGTTGAAGGAGCAAAACTAACATTATGTTTGTTAGATGCATCTACTGATAAAATTAGATAATACGTTTAAATTTTTTGTTTCTTGGTCTATCTTTTGCATACCACTAGAGTATTTCTTCCAGAGAGGCATTTATCCTATAATTTGTAGTTCGAATTATGTATGCAAAAACAGCTCGTTTGGGTTGAGAAAATAGTTTACGTAGAAGAGCGAACGTTTCGACCTTCTTCGGACATCGTCAGGTTCACAAAGAAAGAAAGAGGTAACTGACTGGAAGCTGACTACGTTTGGAAGGGGTAGTTCGAATTATTGTTTAAAATGAAGTTAAAAATGAAATTTGTCAAGTTTTTATGAATAATTTTGTGCTACTTTATTATAAGTTACTTTGTATCTTGGAACCTTACCTAGCTGAGTGATAGGCCATGTGTGATGTCAAAAACATGAACTTATTCCACAGGTTATACCTTTATCGGATATTAACTTTGAAGGTTTAATACTTTTGGTCACCATTATTCCAACACGGGATTTAAGTTTGTTTTTGTTTATTTTTGAATTTAGCGTTAGTAGTTCTTAATTTAGCAGTGTAAGACTAGAGGGAAGGCAGTTAGTCATCACCACCCACCGCCAACTCTTGGGCTACTCTTTTACCAACGAATAATGGGATTGGTCGCCCATTATAACACCACTACGTTTGGCATGACGGGGATTCAAACCCTTATATTACGAGTCGAGTACTTTAACCACCAGGCCACGCCGGGCCACAAAATGTATTCTAAAGACGGCTGGTATGGGTATTAAAACTTTATTTTAATTAAAGCTGTTAACACTCATTTCAATTGTCTTCAGAATACATTTGTACTTTAAGTAGATATAGGTATACTGTAGCTATAGCTCAAAATACAATCACAACAGTTTTTTTTTTGTTTAGGGTGATATAACATTTATATCACAATATTTTCATACAATTTTGAAAAAAACAATTTTATAACATACCAAGTTTGTTTATGTAATAATGTTGCTTGATTTAGCTAAAACTAAACTGTCAGTTGACTTTTTTGTGCCAAAAAATCATTTAGGTTTTCTATATTACATATTTTTAAAAATACTTTTCACTTGGATAAGTTCAGAACATGCAACATAAAATAACGCACAGAGCATGAATATCTGTATGTGTGTGTTTTCTTTTTAGTAAAGCCACATCGGGCTATCTGCTGAGCCTACCGAGGGGAACCGAACCCCTAATTTTAGCGTTGTAAATCCATAGACTTACCGCTGTACTAGAGGGGGACATATCTGTATATAACACGATTACGTCCGAACAACATGTAACATAGTTTTACTATAACATTTGGTTTGATAACTCAGTCTTACTTGCACGTAACTTCTAAAATCAGTTACTCGTATCCCCAATTTCCGTTTCGCTAGTTACTTTTCGAAATGTATTGAACACAAACATTAAAAATGTAGGTCTGCATATGTTAATCTCGTGACGAACAACCTTACATAGACATATCTGATTAATATTTTTAATACCAACCCTTGTTAGCTAGGAAAACTGTTTGTTTTCTTCTGATTAGTAATACAACCTTTATTAAAATACTTGTAAACCATTATTTTATCTTACATTGAACACTTAAATTAACGATTCCACTGTATCTGATGAAACAACAACAAACGAACACGGTCGTTATTCACTGTTTTGTTTCCTTCAGTCTTCATATAGTTAGTTAACAGTAACAAAATTCACGCTACCGAACTTGGCAACTCTAGAATCAGTGCAGTGATAGTGTCTGCCAGTTACTATTCATCACTTTTGTGTTTATTTATCGGTCGATTTAAGGCACAGACATGCTCTCTCTATATAATTTAAAAAACAGACATAAACACCCCATAATTTTAAACCAAATACGTTTTTAGAGGGCTGAAGTACGTCAGGAAATAAGTGTTAATTTCATTTAATTTTAAATTCAACTGTAACCTTTGAGATAAAAGTTTAGTAAAATATTCAAAGGAGAATAGTTCACATACGCTGATGTAGATTCAAATACTTTTGATGGTGCATGTAGGAGCAAATGATGTTGGAATTTGTGGATCACAAGAGGTTCTTACGTAGAATACACAATAAACAATTAATCCTTTGAAGAGTCCTTCCTCGTATTAGATGTGGGAATGAATTACTTATCAGAATTCAATGGTTACATGAAAAGCTATTAAACTATGCTTAGAACAACAGATAAGCTCAAAGGAATTTCATTAATAGTTTTCAGAGTAGGGGTAAATTATACGTTAGAGATGGGCTCTACCTTCAGGAGATTGGGTAGTAGTATGTGGGGAAGTTCTACAAATATTCGTTAAATATAACTGACACCAAATATGCATACTGGTGATAGGGTTTAGGGACAAGCTGATAGAATAAGAAGGTGAGGAAGAGTTTTGGAAAAGAAAATTTTAGAGTATAACAAGTTAACTGATAGTTAGATTTAAAGATAAATACAGTACAATCACGAACAATGTTGGTTTATATTAGTCTGATGTTAGAAGTATAAGGAACAAATTGTTTGACTTCAAGGTTCAAATTGAAATTGAAAATTATGATAAAATGAGAATTATTTTGAAATTCCAAGTTATATGTTATTTAATAGTGATAGGCCTTTTAAGAAAACAAGATGTGGTGTTTCTTTATATCGAAGAAGGCCTGCAGCCTGCTACGAGTGAAGACAAAATAGGTTAGTCAAGAGACTGAATCTGATGGATTACCATAATAAGTTTCAAGGACTAAAAGTTTTTATTAACAGTTATTATAGATCACATGATCAGACAGAAGGGATGACGTATTTTATAATGAAGTCAGAGTTGCTAGTAAGAATTAAAAACTTTAGAAACTTATTTAATTAAATATAAAATGAAAACCATCACAGATTTGCCAAATATAAATTTTGTCATTCTCAATTTTCTCTCCTTTCTAGACTTACGAGAAAGGGAAAGATGTGGCCTTACATTATTCAAAAATACTTTAACGATGTATGATTGTGTATGATTAGCTAAAAAATATCCTGTCAATGTGGTTGTGGAAATACTTGTTAGTTAGATCACAAGGTGGTTGGGCAGGAATGATTCTAGACTGAGGGGAGTGCTCCCTCAGCTATTATGTAGGGGTCAGACTCACTAAAATAAAGTATATTTCCAAGGAAGGGACTTTAGTAAAACGTTGTTATTAATATAATCTAGTGATACTGCACCCTTTTTATTAATATGGCACTTTAGGCGTGTGTGCTTGGCCTTTTTATGATTATTTACATTAATCACACAGATAAGGGCAATATTACTAAATTAGTAAATGCTGTTAGTGACATTGTATTTCTAGCTGTATTTATGATAATTTATTATAGAACAGCTTTAATCATTTCGTGAGTGGGACAGAATATTAGGGTGTATTAAAACATGGTGATTACATATCAAAGGAAGTAAATAGCTCTCTGCACAAGTCATAGTACTGTGTACAGCTTTTTCTTCTCTATCTATGATATCAATTTACTGAAAATGGTTCTAAGGAGGATTGTTAGGATGATCATTCTACGAGTAGGAGAAATATTTTACAGAGATAGTTTAATACATCTCAATTTGTTTCTTAAAAAGATGGTTAAGTGATCTTGTTAGAGTTTACCTGATTATCCTGGTGATTACAGTACGAGAGGACACGAGATTCACATTTGGAAAATGGGTTGCTGTAAAGAATTATTCTTTTAGAAATTGCTTTCCGGATAAACTATATTCCAAAATTTTATGACACTAGGTTTACCTAACATCATCAAATGGTCATTTTAAAACAGATATTTAAACATATTCACGTATTTATTGATAAATAAATACAAATTTAGATTGGCAGGTTCTTCCTACAAATTATTCCGGTCAGTTGTTTCATTTGTATAAGAGGATGATTGATTCATAACCAAAAAAAATAAACTAAAAAAGATCCAAGTATATAACACACCACAAAGCAAAGTTATTTGTTTGAAAATGAAATGGAAAAAAACACTAAATTTGTTTTGAAATTGTGGTATTGAGAGCCGAGACCCTTCATTAAGCAGCGCCTCGCACTGTTATAAAAACTATGAAACAAAGTTGAACTGCCATATTAGAACAAAGAAATAGTATGTATATGTATATATACGTCATATCGCGTGTACTTTAGTTGTTACACAAATATGTTTGAGAAGGTGAAATAAACAATAAAGTGCAAAGAGAAAATAAGTCTTAGTTGGTAATGCAGTCAGTAAGTAATAGCTCGAGAAAGAAATATATTTCACAGCAATTTTTTCTTACTTTTGTTTTCCCAAAGGTGCATACGAAGGGATGGCCTTAACCAACAAATACCAAATAATTATTTTTGTTCCTTATGTTATGTTAATAGCTGAGTTTTATATATCATTTTGATACTTTATTTAAAATATATTTAAAGTTAATTAAAACTCTTTAAAGTTAAAAAAAACCAAAAAACAGAAAATTTCTAAGTATGTTTTAAGCAACATTATGATTCACCGTCAACGTACGTATACACAATAGTAGATCTGAGATAAAACAATAGTAATATTTACGTCATCATATCCGACACAAGTTACTTTCCTTACAGTTAAGCACGTGCGCTTAGCAGCTGTCATGGCTGTCATTAGGAGCACAGTCAACCGACCCCGAAGGCGACAGGGCTTGCCCTTGCCTTGCTGCCGAGGTGAGCGATGTCTTCCTTCTCACAAAAACAAAACCTTCATCCTGCAAAACACGTGCTACTAAGACAACAGTGTTATTACGTTATTGGAGAGCAAATTGCGTGAGATTAGCCTATATGTTTTTTTCTTGGTTTCACTTTTCTTACACGCCGCTCGGGCTTGAAGAAAGAAAGAAAAAAAAAAAGAGGCCCTACCGCACGGTGTTTGAACAACAAAAACGTAAAGAAGCTATTTCATTTCCAAGCATGGACGTAGTATGGCATACTATTCTTTTTTGTTGTTTTTCTTTACAGAATACACAGCATATTTTTATGTAGAGTAACATTTCGTAGAATTAAAACTAATGAAACATACCATTACTGTGATTTCTTCGCAGTTAGCGTTTTCTAATGCACATATCCGTATGTCCACTTCCCTTTGTCTCGAATGCGTTCTTGAGCAACTTTGTCCGAGGGCCGTATGTAGATTAGCCCGCTCTCGAGATCACGTGACTTAACAACCTATTTTTCCGGTTCCTTCACCCACAGGATTTGTATAGCTGACCTTGGATAAATGAACATGATTAATAACAAAGAAACAGAACAGTTTGAAGGGTTAAAGACTAGATCTTCCTTTGGTAGCTACTGCCAATAGAATAAAATATTACATGCTCTTGTATTCTCATCCAATAAGATCATTTAACAGTATATATATTATGAACTTTAAAGCAAAATAGAAACATTTCACTGTACTCAGCTTGTATTTGTTCATTTATTGAAATAATACAAGATTATCCGGATGATCTGTAGTCGAATGAGTGACTGAGATTTCTTTGTGCTATATTATGAAGATGATAAAACGAGAGATCACATATATAAAATTTGGGAAGTTTTGTAACAAAAACAACAACAACGAAACAAACACAAAGTACATATATCTTGCCCCTTGATATTCTTTGAGTAAATTGGTGCATGATATAAAATGAAGGCAACTGAACTGTAGCTTTTATGTTTTCTTAAATATAATATTCTGATATACATTAAGTTTTTTCTTCTTTTAAATATCAGCTGTATTATTCAACGCAATTTTGAAAAATCTTTATATATATATTATCTATGTATATATTTGTTTAGTTTTTACTTGTAGCAATAGTTTATAAATTTCTTATCGAAATGAGTAAAATGTAACATTATGCTACCTCGATCTATTTTTACTTAACACATCACTACATGAAAATGCTCATTTTTGTTTGTTTCAAAGTGTCAAGAAATTTCATCATATCTACTGCATTTAAAATTACGTTAAACTTTAATGGGAATTCTAAAAATACATAAAACAGTACATGAGACAAAAATAGAGAGATATTTGAGCTTACATTTCTCTCTTGATTATACTTACCATAGTCGCGCGCCATCTGCTGGATTAATTTCAAAACGTTACTTTCTACACTTAAAGTTGGCGTTTAAGAAAATAATTTACAATTAATTTCCTTAGTTATTGTTCATTTCATGATTTACAAATGATAACAGAAAACAGAAAAACCGTCAAATTATTATCTTTCAGTTAAGGCTCGTAAAGACATATAACACTATGTAACACAAATTTTGTTCCTGGATAGTATGTGTTGTTTCTTAATTGTTTATGTTGTAAAAGTACAGAAAATGGCCATTATTCCCTTCAAATTTTGTTTTTTTTTGGGCTGGATAACGAAATTTAGAAATTAACCTATTTTCTATGTAAAAACGGGCAAATTTGCACATTTTCATTTACATAAGGTCTGAATAAAACAACACATGAATCAAGATTTACATGCATTTATACTAAAGTTATACAAAAATGAACAAAAATGATTAGAAATGAGTAGTTTCTCGAGATTTGTGACTGTAATGTAAATCACTTTTACGTATCAGCCCACAAATATTGTCTCGAGATTCGACTTTATGAGACCAAGATATCTGATAAACCATTGAGGTCTACTTGGTTGGAGTAGTATGGGTTTCTCTCAACAGCTGCACCTCTGAAATTGTAATTTGGATCTTCAACGACTACCTCCTTTTCTGATTTGTTGCTCTCTTCTGAGGATGGCTGCTTTCTCTCTGGCAGACTGGGTACAGAGAACTCATGGAAGTGTGGCTTTGGGGCAATGGATGATGGAAGGTCCGGATATATGATAGCAGATGCATTCTTGCTAGCCCGACGTTTGGAAGAGTCCACCATGCAGAAGAAACAATTGCTTGAATGGTCAGTGGGTTCACGCCAAATTCTTGGAATAGCGAACTTCATGGCTCACTTTTCCCCTCTGTACTATCCTGTAAAAGAGCAAAATAAAATTGTTATTATGAAGAATGAATTTATTTCATCCATAACTAATGTGTAAGAGGTTCATGCAAAACATTTTATATGTGATACTTTTTCTATACTATTGAAAGTTAAAAAATTAAAATTAAAAGATATTTAAAATTTAAAAGGTCCAAAATTTGTATAATATAAAATTTTATTATTCAAGCAAGTAAAAATTGTCCGTCTTACCTTCTAGATTTTTTTGCAGTACTTACAGATAAATTGAGGTGCCCAGAGGGTGTCTTCATCCCCAACAGGCATGTTGAAATACGCCTTGTAGGCTTCACACATTTTAACACATGTTGTCAGAGTACTTTTAGAGTACTCTTTCGCTCGTTTGTTTGATAATTTGACCACATACATAGCACAATGCGTCTGGAGAATGCTTGAAGCTTCTTGATACCATCTTTGATAAAATCAGATAGGTCTATATGTTTACTTAGGCAACTAGAACTAAACTGAAGTGGTGAGTGGGAAGCCTCTGTATATATATTACTATGGAAGTTCTAGAAAATTCTGAAAGGTTCTTGACAATTCTCTTAAGTTCTGCAACATTCTAGAAGTTCTTGAAAATTCTTGTAAGTTCGAGAAAATTCTCTATCAGCTACTCAGCACTGAATCTACCTGAAACGTTCTGGAAGATGGTTAAATTTGAAAATTTCATTACACAGGTCACAAAAGCAAAGTTTGAAGAGAAAAATAGGTCTTTTCCATTTACTTTAGGCCTAGGCAATTGAGAAATAATACATTCTGCCCAGGAACAAGAAAATGTAAAAATTTTATTACATGGTGTAAGTAATATTACAACGCCATATGAGGTTCTCCCTTGAATATTACTTTTGAGAAATAAATATGATATCTTTTTAAACTGACATTTAAAATGATTATCATTTTATTATATTTTTTATTCAACGCCTATATAGTTTGTTTTGAATTTCGCGCAAAGCTATTCGACGACTATCTGCACTAGCCTTCCCTAATTTAGCAGTGTAAGATTAAAGGGAAGGCAGCTAGTCATCACCACCCACCGCCAACTCTTGGGCTACTCTTTTACCAACGAATAGTGGGATTGACTGTCACATTATAACGCCTCAACGGCAAAAAAAGGCGAGCATATTTGGTGCGACAGGGATTCGAATCCGCGACCCTCGGATTACGAGTCGAACTCCTTAACACGCTTGGTCATGCTGGGTCTTATTCAACGCAGAAGCAAGATTTTAATGAGAATTCTCCCTTAATTAAAACTGTATTGCGAAATATAAAATATAAAACTTTAAAATTGAAAATATTGAGCGGAGTAAACGATTCGTTGAATTAATTTTAAACTTATAAATGAAAATGCCGTCATTTAAATTAATATTTTTCATCTCTATTTTCAAGTAAATATAAATCATTACATAATTAATATTACAAAATGGTTACAGATGTATCTTACAAAGAGAATTGCTGTTACTTTAGCATTCTCCAATTTAAGCATACAATTATCATGACAAAGTAATACAATAATCAATTGTTCTGGGTAGAAAATTTTGAAAAATAAGAAGTGTCTCTACTAAACCTACAATCAATACTTTTCACTAAAAATTCTTAAAAGCTCACGATAGTAAATAAGAATGTAAAAATATGTCAACCATACTATACTTGCCATACCTAGTGCTAACGAGTATTATGGAGTATTACAATGGAACTCTTGCCTATATGATATTGGAAAAACGTTTTTATTACACGATGTGCAACCCAAACTTCGTGAAATTTTTATTCTGTGTGCATATAGATTTGCGATATGGGTCACGATTTTCCCCTTTCCATCTGTTTTCCGTCACTGGGAACAGATATGATGTCATGAATACGTCATACGCGAATGTAATGGTCTGGCGTCATTTGTATAAATATAATAATTGTGCCTGTTTTATATTCATGTAAATACTTCGCAGGGAGTGGATGGATCTTCACCAAAATTGGTGTGGAGGTTCATTAGGTCTATGGGGAAATAAACAAAAATTTTCAGTTTTGCATTTTGCGGATTTTACGAGCGTTTTTGAGTGTTTTTTATACTGTTACTTCGCCTCTGTTAATAGATTCAGCACCAAATTGCGCATGAGGATTTGTTGGATCCATGAGGAGATACATGTAAACTTACGGTTTCATATTTTATGTTTTCCTGTTTTTATGCACGTTTTGGTTTTTGAAAAGTTATGTATAAAGGAAACAACTTTGACAATCTTTCATTAATCATGAATTTACATAACTTCTGTCTGAGGTGTGGGTACTCCAGCTAATTATTACATTGTTAGTTAACAGTGGAAATAACAGGCGTAATATTTATGACAAAAGCCACGTTAACTGGAGACATTGTGTTAATATTCCTATAATTTGTGCAGATATTTTAGTTAAAATTAGGTGGGTTTAAAAATATTATTTCAGTTCAGTCTTTTGTCTCCCACGAGGCCTTTTGGAGAGAATCAAAACTTTTTAAGACGAGTGAATGATGAGAGACAAAGTTTATTTGATTGTATGCATGAAAGCTACAAATAGGCCTTATATATATATATATATATATGTGTGTGTGTGTGTGTGTGTGTTTTCTTATAGTAAAGCCACATCGGGCTATCTGCTGAGTCCACCAAGAGGAATCGTACCCCTAATTTTAGCGTTGTAAATCCGTAGACTTACCACTGCACCAGCAGGAGACACCTAATATTTTAAATAAAAATCACGTAAGGTGCACTCTTTTTCCCTTAAGTGGTATTGCGTAATAATTGCTAATATAAATATACAGCAATGAATATCAATGTATATAAACGATCAACTTCTAAAAACAGTTTTACTCGAAGAGTGCAAACTTTTATTTTTTAGAACGCAGTATTAATGTGTTTTATTGATCTAATTTGCGTAACATCATCTTATGTAATTTAACTAGAAACAAAGAGAGAATCATAACAATCACAACTGTATTTTGATCTAAAATCGGTCAAGAGATGGAGCTATGAGCTAAAAGTTTGTTCTTGAAAAATAGCATGGATTCCTCAATGTCCGCAGCTCTAATTAGATCTCAAATAGTCCAAAGGTATGAGTTATAAGTTAAAATTTTGTACTTGAATGAACATTCGGAACTATTCTATGAGTCACTATGCCACATGAAAAAATAAAACTTGATTATACATTTTTTTAATTTCATGCAAAACAACACAGTGGTTATCTGTGTCCCAGTTGTCCCTCTTGTACCAACGAATAGTGGGATTTACTGTCATTATGACGCTCTCGCGACTGAAAGGGCGTGCATTTTTGGTGTTACGAACTCGCGACCGTCAGATTAGGAGTCGAGCGCTCTAACCACCTCGCCATGCTGGGCCGCTTATGTACGTAATTTAATTGCAAAGGCAATACAATGCTGTTAACCCAACGTTTAGTTCTCATCATAGAATTAATATACATTATGTATACTGAATATATGGTTCTCATTTCATAAAGAAATACGACTGTAATTAATGCTGAATCCATGTGGTTCTTAAAATACGAAACAAATTTAATTTCACATATTAAGTGTGAACACTGTTTGATAACTCACAAAATCTAAAATAAATACTTGTGAATGAAATTTCTATTTCCCACGTAAATGAAAAAACAAACAAAGCCAAAACAAGCACCATTATAGCATTGTTAACATGTCACAGCCGTGAAACCACATCACTGCCACGATCGAGGTGGTCCGAAAACAACCCCTGCTGATGATAAATTATTATTATTTTTTTGAAAGGATCAAGAACTATTTTGAAAGAGGCAGGTCTGATTATGTCGCTCACACACACACATAGAATAGGCAACGTTTCGACATTGTTCACAAGTAAACTCAGCAAACATAAGTTTCTGCTTATATAGGCATACATTGTACACGGATAAGTTTCTGCAGTTACGATAATGATATATTTTTCAATAACCAGGTTTTTAAACAAATAATAGGAGTTTCCAATGGGAGCTAACTATTCTACTCGTATAGAACACTTATATCTGTTATTATGAGAATATATTTATTGAAAATTACCAAAATCCACATATTTTTGCCTTAACTTACAGATATATAGATAATTTAATTAGTATAAATAATGCTGAAATAAATAATGTTATTTTGTAAAATTTGTAATAAATTACAATATTTCATCAGTAATTGTGAAATACTTATACAAAAATTAATAGTTAATTGACTTAATAAAGAAACTTTAAATAAAATTATTAAACCATTCTGTGACAAATATAGAGAAATTTTACTAAATATATCTAATAACTATTTTCATTTATGAATAAGGTCATTTAACAACTTGGTGCTACTTTATGCCTGATGTACACCTTATCGCATATAAACGCTTGCTTAGAACATAATAGTAATAGTAGACTTAATAAATGAGTGGTTGTTGGGAGCTATACTAGTTTATTTAGATAACTAAATGGGACTCTTAATACTAGTATAATTTGTTTACTGGGGCTACCTTTCTACTATAATGGGGGCTGGAATGCTAACTTCAAGAGGTAAGTTTTCAACTTACTCACCTCTAAATGGTAGTACCTTATTTTTCTTATTCTTATTTTTCAATTAATTTCTTCTTCTTCTTTACTTTGGAGAGCAGTTACCTTCTCACAACTGTCTGCGGGTAATGAAGGGTGATATAAATGTGGAACATTGTGTGTTTGAGCACATCCATCTCGCTCTCCTAATTTATATCTCTATATCTGTTGCTACTCCATTATTTTATTTTTTTATGTGAGATTGGCGTATGGTGGTTAAGAATGATAGACGATGTATCCCCACAGCAATATGGGTCCTACCTCCTCAGTCAACTCCAAATACTAGGATACATTTTATATCCCACATTACAGATTGTACCCTGGGATATTTTCAATTAGTACAACGTTTTTTGTTTATTATTTTTTATCTCGGCTTGTTGTTTTAGGTTATAACAAACTGATATATATATATTTATAAAACTGTATGCTTAAGTGGTCTAGATATTACGAATTTTCAGTGCTTATTCAGGACTCTCAATCAACAGAAAATTTTAATTTTAATTTAGAAGATAATTAAATATTAATGTGTATCAAACTTACGATATTTTGTGAACAACATTGATACACACAGTTTTCGTTTTTAACATAAATATACTTTAATATGAAAACAAAACAATTTACAATAATGATTATTACAAATGATGGTTTATATACAACAGTTTTAAAAGCTTACAGTACATTGTTGATTCTTACGCTCAAGAATCTTCTAAATATTTTGAGAACAGGTGGGACTTGCGCAACACACAGTCTAGAATATACGTCACATCTGTACAAGAAAAAACTATACAGAAACAAGCGTGGGCACTAAAATAAATGTAAAACAGGAAATCTGTTACAAAATATACCGTAGAAGTTCTGGTCGTTTAGACCATGAGCGCATGAGGTGACGTTTAAGTTGAAAATTTAAGTTATTATATAACTAGGAATGATAGAAAGAATACACAAACTAATATGCTCGAATCTCAAACAATAACAACAACAAAACTTTAATTCTTTTAATGTTTATTGACATAATCCACTGGTACGGCATGGCCAAGCGCGTAAGGCGTGCGACTATAATCCGAGGGTCGCGGGTTCGTGCCCGCGTCGCGCCAAACATGCTCTCCCTCCCAGCCGTGGGGGCGTTATAATGTGAGGGTCAATCCTACTATTCGTTGGTAAAAGAGTAGCCCAACAGTTGGCGGTGAGGGGTGATGACTAGCTGCCTTCCCTCTAGTCTTACACTACTAAATTAGGGACGGCTCGGTGCAGTGGGCTAACAACCTACTCACTTAAATACCTGTTGAAGAATCCGCAAGCCCTATGTTCCTTGATGGAATTTAATGGTAATAATGATGATGAATGATATAATCCACTAGCACAAATATAACTGATTTTCTTTTTCTAAATATAATAATTAATTATCGATAATGAAATCAAAGGCAGGCTTTCTTGTCATAATAATCTTCCTTTGAATCCTAGAGTTTTTGTAATTGTTAATTTTGTATAGAAGACTGTTCATAATTGTAAATATATTAGCCGTGGGTTGATTTTATTGCTAGTTTGACAAAACAAAAATCACAACATCATTAATATAAACCTCATTAATCAATCGAGTAATTGGGTTGAATTTATTAAAATGTTTACAGGCTGATTGGCCAAATAATTCTTTGTAAAACAGTATAAGGAACAGTATATAACACAGCTTGTAGCATTTAATATTTGTAGAAAGTAAAGTTCTTGATTCAGTTCTGGTTGAGCAGTCAAGTGTTGGAACTGTTTCAAAGTAATACATTTATATACCTCTTCAAACGTTATGGAAATACTTGTTTGACTCGATCCATTATCAGTTACATATTTCTCACACAGTTGTAGATAATGACGCAAAATTTTTGTTTATTTTGAAGTTAAGCACAAGGCTATACAATAGGTTATCAGTGCTCTGCCCAAAACGAGTATCGAAACCCAGTTTGTAGCGTTGTAAATTTGTAGACACACCGCTGTGCCACTGAGAGGGGGAGAAATGGCGCGTAACTGAATCTCATAAAGAGCACACGACTGAGAAATAACTGAGACGTTATAGTTTTGTTCTAACTTACTACAGTTCACGATAATTAAGTATATCTTGTTATATCTAGGATATGAACGAGTACGTTCTACAAAAAGAAAAAAAGATGCCGTGACATTTAAGCTGCTGGAATCAGCTAGATGATCAATACTGTATTTAGCTGTATTTAGTTTTGTATGTACTTCTTGGCATGGCAAGTGTGTTGGTAGTACCGCTTTATAAAATCTATATTAATGCTTTATATTTTATTGAAGAATAAAGATATATTCATTTTTAAATTTGCATGCAAAAGGTAATATATGGTATAATTGTAAGGGTTAATACATATGCTAAAACACATTTCATTCGAAACATATTTGTTATATTTGTTTTAAGAACTTAATATATTACGTCAGGTTTTAAATTATTTAAGTAGAAAGTAGTAAGTACTGAATCGTACTACATGATTGATTAAATAATAAATTAGGAAAAGTCACTATTATTCCCAATCTTGGTTTGTTTTGAATTTTGTGCAAAGCTATACGCGGGCTATCTGCGCTAGCCGTCCTTAATTTAGCAGTGTAAGATTAGAGGGTTGTTGTTTTGAATTAAGCACAAAGCTACACAATGGGCTATATGTGCTCTGCCCACCACGGGTATCGAAACCCGGTTTTTAGCGTTGTAAGTCAGCAGACATACTGCTGAGCCACTAGGAGGCAAGACTAGAGGGAAGGCAGCTAGTCATCACCACCCTCCGCCAACTTGTGGGCTACTATTTTACCAACGAATAGTGGGATTGATTGAAACATTATAACGCCCCCACAACTGAAAGGGCGAGCATGTTTGGTGTGACGGTGATTGGAACCCGCAACACTCAGATTACGAGTCGAGGGCCTTAACTATCTGGCCATGCCGGGCCGTTTCCAATCTTAACAGTGATATTTAAATTTGTGGGTTTTGAATACAATTTGGAATTCTAAGTAAGCTAAATGAATAACGTTGGTAAGCTAGTTTGGCGTGAATTAGAAAATCCCTTGTTTAATACAATTAGTTGGTCTTTAAAAATTTGATTAGAAGTTAATTGATAAAACTAAACGCTTTCGTAATGAAATGGCAAAACTAATTTACTGAAATTATCATTAATTGATAACTTTATTAATTAAATTAAATGTATTCCTTATGAGAGTAAAGAACATCAACAAGAATAAATGTTGTTATTCCTGATAGTGAACTATTAACCAAAACAAGGACATCCAGTCAGTAACACTCTACTATTCACAGTTTACAATAAGGAATTCACTGTATTTCTTAGAACGTACCCACAAATTATAGTGTGTGAAAAATCTTGCAGTATCGCATGGATTTGAACTTGCCTTGTCAACACTTGTCATACACGTAAGGAAATATTGTTACTTTTTCCGTCAATAGGTGCCACCAGCTACAGGATATTTATGAAACAGGTTATTTTGAATTTCGCGTTAAGACACCAGGGCTATCTGCACTAACCGTCCTTAATTTAACAGTGAAAGACTAGAGGGAAGGCAGCTAGTCATCACTACCCACCGCCAATTCTTGGGCCACTCTTTTACCAACGAATAGTGGAATTGACAGTCATATTGTAACGCCCACACGGCTGAAAGAGCGAGCATGTTTGATGTGATGAGGATTCGAACCCGCGACTCTCGGATTACGAGTCGAGTGCCTTAACCTTAGACTTATTTTTTTGGTTTTGTTTTGAATTTTGCACAAAGCTACACTAGGGGTATCTGCGCTAGCCATCCCTAATTTAGCAGTGTAAGACGAGACAGCAGCTAGTCGTCACCACTCACCGCTAACTCTTGGGCTAAACTTTTACCAATGAATAGTGGGACTGACCGAAACATTATAACGCCCCCACGGCTGAAAGAGTGAGCATGTTTGGTGTGACAGGGACTCTCGGATTACGAGTCAAATGCAATAGCCAACTGGTCATGCTGGGCCCTTATTAAGGAGGGAAACAACAACGTAATAACGTAAATGTCACTATTTGTTACAGTTTAAAATGAATTACAGCAGAAAATAATTTTGTTTAAGTGTGAAAAATCCTTTTTAAATGCTTCTTATATTTACAACTGTATTCAACAATGAACTACTCTAAACTTTTAAATTTCTAGCATATTGTTGGATACAACGTATATTGTAAATTGATTATAGATCTAAATGTTTTTTTGGTGTTTTTCTATATTTCCTATCATTTGACGCTCGTATAGAATAAACATATAATGATACTGGTGTGACAGGCCATCAAGGCCATAACGAGTACCACCAGTGCGTTATGGCTTTATCTATCGTTAAACAATTGTATTATAACACAGTCGAACCTCCACAATTCGTGGAGTCAATATTTCATGATGTCATCGGCTACCTATGTACTGTTCAACTTATTGATTCAATGCATAGTCAGCTTTTTGACTTACATCACTGATTAAGAACTGCTTGTGATTGGCTTGTATGGCTACACTCTCTTTGAATTCATCACAGCATCTATAGCTTGCCATATAAAGAAATGTGAATGAATATTTAACTTCTGTTTTTGTATCTTCTTATGTATGATTTAGTCTAGGTCTCTTACTAAGAGATTAGAGAATTAAACGAACGACTGAATTTTGATCTTCAGGCGTCTCACTAAACTACAAAACAACAACAAAGTAGTTGATTAATGCTGGATTGACAACTAGGAGTATTAAATATTAAATATGTGATCAGAGCTAGATCTGCTTACATACATATATTTACAATCGTCTCTGATCTAATGGTTAGCGTGACAGGATGCATATCAGCTCGGGCCCGCAGTTTATCGCAAAAGAGTCACTGTACTTTTGTCATCGAATGCGTTATAAAAGTAAAATTCAATCCCGATATTTTGTTAAGAGTAGCCCTATAGGCTACTGACTGTGATCCAGTCAGATTGAACTTCATCTATTACTGTCCTCTGCTTTCTACTCTCCAGCCAATTTTCGATTGAATTTAGTAATATTTATCTTATACCCGTAGATTTAATTTCTCTAACAAGTATTTTGTGATTTAATTTCTCTAACAAGTATTTTGTGATTTAATTTCTCTAACAAGTATTTTGTGATTTAATTTCTCTAACAAGTATTTTGTGATTTAATTTCTCTAACAAGTATTTTGTGATTTAATTTCTCTAACAAGTCTTTTGTGATTTAATTTCTCTAACAAGTATTTTGTGATTTAATTTCTCTAACAAGTATTTTGTGATTTAATTTCTCTAACAAGTATTTTGTGATTTAATTTCTCTAACAAGTATTTTGTGATTTAATTTCTCTAACAAGTATTTTGTGATTCAATTTCTCTAACAAGTATTTTGTGATTTAATTTCTCTAACAAGTATTTTGTGATTTAATTTCTCTGACAAGTATTTTGTGATTTAATTTCTCTAACAAGTATTTTGTAAGGCACCTTGTCAAATGCTTTCTTAAAATCAACATAAACCAAATCCAGAGTATTTCATCAACTCTTATAGTAACATCATCAAAGAATCAAAGAAGATTCCTTAAAGAAGACTTTACTTTAGTGTAACCACACTTTTTTGACACTATACCAAACTGCTTTCTATGACACTGCAGTCAATTTTTAATCATATTCTCCAATACTTTCTAATTATTGATCTAAGACTAACTAGGCTATAATTGCCCAGACAACGTTTATCACCTTTTTAAATATTGAACTAACATTAGCCAACTTGGAGCCTCTGACCTAGCTGTTTAGCCTACATGTTGTACAAAGTGCTGCCCGTGCTGGTAGTAACAAACACACGTATATATAATTTAAAATCCCTTTGTTTGTTTGCCCACTGTGCTCACTGCGCAGGTCACACTTCCCTCACGTGAAGGTGCGCTAAACGGCAGTTTTTGGTAACCTTATAAACTAAAGCAATGGTAATAATTTTTTTTTTTGGACGGTCGGTATACACAGTGAGTTTTAACTTTGACGTATCTTTGACAGTTCTTAAATATCCATTGTCAAACTAAATAATTAATACGTTCTGTCAATATATTTTTCTTCTTTCAAAGCTCTTATAGCAGTTGCTTGTCTTAATCTTTTTATAACTCAAGATCCGTAAAAAATTCACATCCACATAGTTTTCAACATTTTCAATCTTTACTCCTGACAAAACCGTCTATTTCTATAAAGATGAAAACAAAATTCAGACAACAACATAACTGCAAATTTTGGTTTAGTAAACAGCTTAGGCAGGATTTGATAAGTAATTGCATTTGTAAGGGCGTGAAATATATTTCTCAATTACAGTTATTGTCTCTTTAAACAGTTAAAATTGATCAAGTAAGTAATGGATGAGTTGTATTTTATTTTTGGGGGCGTTAATTAAAGGTAAGAGCTTGAGAGTCGTCTGAATTTGATTTTTTCGGTGAGGTGTTTTACTGAAAAAAATAATATAGCACATTTTTTGTTTGTTTGTAGTTAAGCGCAAAGATGGATAATGTGCTATCTGTGCTCTTACCACCATGGGTATCGAAACCAAATTGAACATTTCTCACTTTATCTAAAAGTTGCAGAATAGAGTTTCTTGACTTCTAACCTGTTTAGAGTTGCGAGGGCTTAATGGTTAGCGTGTCAGGTTGTGAATCCGAGAGTCACTGGTTTATATCCCGTTGCTTCAAGATTGTCTTCCTCACTTTTTTTTTTGGACTGGGGTGTGTTATAAAAGTAACAGTTAAAACCTACTAATCAATTAGATACTCTTGACGGTAGGTGTAGCTGACTAGCTACTTTCCATCTAATATATCAGTCAAGAGAAAGGAACGGTTAACGTAGATAACAATTATATAGCATTGCGTAAATTTCCGAAAAAAAGAAACTTTGACAACAGTAATACTACAGGGCTGTGCAGAAGCCATTACTTTGATTTTTCTTCAATAAAATGAACATTGATAAATGAACTCTGAAACGTCACTATTGCAACCCGAGCCAAATTTATTTGTTTGTTTTAAATTTTATTGTAAAGCAACACGAGAACTATCTGCATTAGCCGTCTTTAATTTAGCAGTTTAAGACTAGAGGGAAGGCAGCTAGTCATCATCACCCATCTTTAATTCTTGGACCACACTTTGACAAACGAATAGTGGAATTGACCGTGACATTTTAACACCCCCACCACTGAAAGGGCGAGCATGTTTAGTGCAACGAGGATTCGAACTTGTGACGCTCAGATTACGAGTCGAGCGCCCTAACCACCTGGCCATTCCGGGGCCCAAATCATAAGTGAGTCACTGAACTCCACGTCTTAGCGTAAGTATTTTATTTACTATGCATAAGTAATTTCGTGATAGAAAAACGCATTGTTGCTATTTAATTTCAAAATTATTTTTCAAAACTTTGGAAAGTTTTGCTTTTTGCCACTATCTGTAGTTGTACAAAAAAGTTTTGGAGTAAAATGTGGAATCTTTCTTGTCATAAAGACATTTGTTAATCAACCAAACTTCTGTTTGAAGTTTTGTAGCATATTGACTCTTTTAAATCACATAAACTTTTAAAAGTGAAGACTTTCAAATACAGATTTATGCATATAACAATTTTATTCTTTATGTTCAACAGAAAACAAACATCATTTGTGAGCAAACACTCTAACGAGGTAACACCGTTTCATAGCTTACATAGAATTACAAGTACTGAAGGAAGTGGTAATTGAAAAACAGTAAGCAACATTTAACAGCAAAGTGGCGAGTTCCAGGATGTACAAAAAGCTACAAAAATTATCATTTCTTTCAACTTGATCTTTTATCGCAATCTTTCATTTGTTGAGGTTTGGTATACTGACTATCTTATTTCGAACTTTAAGAATAAATAAATAAATAATAATAAAATAAGTAAAATAAACAATGAATAACTCTTTAATACTTTTAATTAAGACGTTAATATTAAGCCTAATATTTTTTAAACGAGTGGCAGACATAACGTTGCTAAAATACAATTATACACTCTTCTTCTTAAAAAAACACTGAGGAGCTAAATAAAAATGTAGTGTTGAAATATAATAGGCCTAATACTAATGTCTCAAGACAAGTACAATTAATTGTAATCATACTTCGTTAACATAGAAAAAGTGTTCGCGCCGTAACAACTGTAAGTCAATTATTCCCTGAAAAGATAATTTTATGGTGTTTGTCCGTTTTATGGTCATACACAGCAGTTCAAATTGTTAGTAAAAATATTGTTAGATAACATACAAGAGTATTTAACAAATTTAGTAACGAACAGGTTTGAAAGAGGATATTAAAGATTAACACATAATTTTAGGAAAGTACCTTTTCATATTTAGATTTGATAGATTGGATAATTTGTTATGATACACTTTCTGTCTAGTAATGAAATTCTGCAAGCAATTTACAAAAAAATAGGAAAACTAATAAATGAAACACAATTTTTGAGGTGGATTGTAATTTGTTACATTTTGAAATAGAAACATATTTTTGTAAGAATGTTATCCACAAATAGTTTCTGCTTGGAATTTTTAATTTGATATTCATAACGGAACAATTTTTTGTAATAAAAGCTTTCCTTATTATCCTTTCCTTCAGGACGTGATTTATTTTGATAAAGAAAAACTCATTTTCGTAAAATGTTTAGAAAAATAAAATTACAATCATGGGAACAGCGATTATTCCAACGATATTAAACTGATCTGTAGGCAATTATTTCTCATTCAACATGCTTTGGAGATACATTCTCGTGTGTATTTGATTCTAAAAAAGCTTGAAAGTAATTTAGAATTGCCTCTCAAAATGAGATTCGCAGATTTCACAAGCTAAGAAATTCCATTCTAAGGAAAGTATAAGCTGACAGAAGTGTAAATCACCAATTATTTTACAGCTTGAAAAATGCATTGTCGACATTTCGATCGAAAGAAAAACTAAAGTAAGTAACACATAGTTTTCCTACAAACTACATACTTATTTTTTATAATTTTTAAGCACTTATGCACTTTAACAGGATAGACTGTAACTTTTACAGTGCTCCATAACTGGAAGTGCAGAGTGTATTTAGCAACATCACGATTCGAACTTGGGACCTTTCGATGAAGAAATCGTAGCCCAGCACGCCACCATTAAGTCATGACTCGGTTCATCATAACTTTGAAGGCTAGTGTTTCAAACTATACTACAGCTTCTACCTTAAACTATATTACTTATACGTATAAAAAAAAAGAAAGAAAAAATGGTGTCACAAAATTCCATGTCGTAATTTCCAGGATCAAATAACACTTTCACAATATTAATTTTGCTCATCAACCTTGTCTGTGAACAGCAGTTACCTAAAAACAATTATAAAGGTTGTACTAAAAATGAAACAAAGACTTATTTCGGTTATAGCGTTATAGCAAGAAGTAAAGTAAAACAGACATACAAAATAGAATACAATTTGATTTTAAGAAATATAATAATGAACGCCAGTTCCATGAATTTAACTGAACAACGAAAGAATAAATTATCACAAATTTCGATTTTTGTAATATATCAGAACGATAGCTTATTCTATTTGATTTGAATCGAAATATTTGCTTTGTTTGAGTCCAGTAATTGTTAATTATTTAATACTCCTAGAAATTGAATTTTCAATAGCTGGCTATGGAACTATCTTTATTTTATGAACAGTATTGTAGAAGTGCTTTTTGGATTTTGGCACCAAAAATTGCCATTTCATAATATTACAACAATTTGTTTGTTATGCTATCAAAGCATCATTGATTCTCACTCTCAATATATCATACTTAAACTCAACTAAGGATAATACGCATAGGTTATACTTCACACATCGGCTAAAACAACACATTTAAGCGATTATTATAATAAACATATATAAATATGTTTAAGTACTAAAATACATGTGTATATATATATATATATATATATATAATAGTTTTAAAGTGATACCATTAATTGGATTTGCTTGAAAAACAATAAATAATTTATCACTGTATTTTACATTTTTTCTCGATCATGAAGCCTACATAAATAAAAGCCGACTTATACCAATCAAATGTAATACTACCTGCCGTCTATAACATTTCTTTGCGTTTAAAATACCGACACAACACTGCCCTCTATCTCCCGGCTCCTACGACCCTGATAAGTTATTGTCAAGTTACTATTGTATAATTCGAAGTTCGAAAATTAACTGTTTTTTTCACTAATTACAAATTAAAAACTCCAAACAGACGTATAAAAATAAATATGTTTAGGGTTATCATAGTCGTTCTTCCTGCTATCACATTTAAAAGTTTAACCCTACGGTCTTCACAACATAGGTGTACATCTTGCAGGAAATTCTTCTATTAAAAAAGAAACAACAACAAATCTTTGAACAGTTTTTGCGTACAAATTATCAAATGCTGACTAAACAGTTTTCTCTGAAATAACTAGCAATAGTGTTTAAGTGAAACAACTAACAGTAATCATTTGTATTTCGACTTCTTGGATACGCAATACCACTGGTTTGTTTTGGCTACGGTATTTTTATAAGAAGTAACTGAAGTTGATGCTTTAGAAAATATGACCAAGTTATAATTAATTATAATGATGTAAGTCTCTTTTGATATATAAATATTTCTGTGGTTTAAGACGTTTATAAATACTTAGAATATAATATGCACACAATAAATGTACACGTCCACGCTTACCCTGGTTGCTTTTTGATTGATTATGGTAACTACTGAGCCAAATTAAGCCTTATTCAAACTATTATACCAGCTCATAGTCAAAGAGAGCCGTCACGAGCTCCCGAGGAAGAATAGTTTTGAAAATGGTGCTGCGTACATATAAATGTTTGTTTGTTGAATTTTGCGCAAAGCTACACGAGGGCCATCTTTTATTTAGTTAATAATAATCTAGATTCTAGAAGGAAGGCAGCTTGTCAGTATCATCCTCTGCCAACTCTAGGCTACTTTTTTGCCACCGAAAAGTTTGATTCACTGTCACATTGTAACACTCCAATGCTTATAGAGTGATACGTTTAAAAATGAAATTCAAATTCAAACTTGTGATCCACAGGTTATTAGTACCTAATAAGCATGCCATGCTAGGCCTTTAAATGATTGAAGGTGCAGTTAAAGTTTGATTAATTATTGCGTGCCGATTTGATACATTCCGTGTACATTTGTTTTGCTGTTCTCATGGACTTCCTGACGGGTAGTGAACTCCGGGGAAATCTTCTCAGGCTTTTTCGCCTTCTTGAATATTCAGCAGCAACTTGAATGGTTTAGCAAGACGTATTTGGAATTACTTGTATTGTGACTTTGACAGTAGCTGATTTAATATAATTTGATCAAACATTCTTATTACAATTTCAGTTTGGAAAATTTCAGCAAAACTTATGCTTTTGTTTGTTTAGAATTTCGCGCAAAGCTACTCAAGGGCTATCTGCGCTAGCCGTCCCTGATTTAGCAGTGTAAGACTAGAGGGAAGGCAGCTAGTCATCATCACCCACCGCCAACTCTTGGGCTACTCTTTTACCAACGAATAGTGGGATTGACCGTCACATTATAACACCCCACGGCTGAAAGGGCGAGCATGTTTGGTACGATCGGGATTTGAACCAGCGACCCTCGGATTACGAGTTGAACGCATTAACACACTTGGCCATGCCGGGCCAACTTATGCGATCCTAACATCATCTGTGTAAGCAAGGAAAAATTTGAAGTGTTACGTTGACATATATCCGTAACATTTTTTTTCAAAGGTGTATTTACACATGACTCAGTCGGTTTAATAAATAAGCGTTTTTGGTGTCCAGTATATTCAAAAGTCATTTCATCCAGGGCTCACCGCTGTCAGGATTGTTTTATTTTTGTTTTGAATTTCGCGCAAAGCTATACGAGGGCTATCTGCGCTAGCCGTCCCTAATTTAGTAGTGTAAGACTAGAGGGAAGGCAGCTAGTCATCTCCACCCACCGCCAACTCTTGGGCTACTTTTTACCAACGAATAGTGGGATTGACCGTCGCTTTATAACGCTTCTACGGCTGAAAGGGCGAGCATGTTTGATGTTACGGGGATTCGAACCCGCGATCCTCGGATTACGACTCGACTGCCTTAACCATGTAGCGATGCCCGGCTCCCGCTCTCAGGAATTCATCATGCGTTGTGCATATAGTAAATAATAAAATATGTGAAGTGTACAATAAAATAATAATAATAAACCAATTTTTTCTCGGAACATATACATTTTATTTTGATTTTTTACCGCGAAAAAGCGGCTCAAAGAACAGTTATGATATTATTACTTTTTCGAGTGCAAACTTTTACCTCATACCTACCAATTCGAGACCTAATTAGAATCTCATAGATTATTTTATTCTAACAATACCTAAAAGTATTTCAAGTGCCGCGGCTATTGAGGATTCACTCTTGTTTTATTACTAATAATTTCAGTTTATCAAATTGTATGCCATTGTTTTAAAACAAGGGGGCGTGGTGCAATAGTTTATACTTCTCAGAGGGTCCACCGCTGTCTTAAGACAGTACTGGTTGTGTTTATCTTCAAAGTTTTAATATATATTTTTATTCTAGTTTGTTTATATTTTTTTCCTGTGATGGTTATTGGAAAATTATGGATCTTTAGAAATCACAGCGTCATTAAGATGACCACTCTACTGTTGTATTTATATCAGTTATATACCTTTCTTTGCTAAATGTGCTTGGACAGCCACCGATAAATATACGTTATTAAATATACACTTCCTATTTATTGGCGTCCCAGCGGTTCAACTGTAAGTCTGCATGTGTTCACATCGCTAAAAATCTGGTTTTGGTACCTGTGGTGGGCAGAACACAGATAGCCCATTGTTTAGCTTTGCGCTTAATTACAAAAATAAAAAAAATATGTATTTTTTGTGTTGAACAACCAAACTAGCAAATCCTAGTTAACAACTTTTCCGCATTTCTACCAAAAACTAGAAATGTTCATTTTGCGTGTGTGTGTATGTACAAACGCATGTTGCATGAACGGTTAAGTATTATATATATTTACACAGATACGACTATCAGTGGTGTATCTGAACATTTAAGTTTTCAAGTTTTACTTTTTAATACTGTTAAAAACGAGGAACACTGTAATATTTATACTTAGAAACACAGAATTATATTTTATATCACGGACTTCGTGCTAAAAGTAACATACTTTAATTTTACTGCACCGACATTTTACTGGATTAGGAAAACTGGATACCCAAAACAGGCCACGAATGCAACAGAGAAGCCTGACCAAATCGTATTTTAAGCACATTTCTTAATGAGAAATCTTTAAATCAGTATCTAGGTAAACATTTACCTCTTCAAATAACCGTCATCGAACACCTTGAATCTTTAGTAGATAAATACACAACGGTATTCTGGGCAATAACAACTAATGACCACAATAGAATGACTACATTTTGTAACATACCCTCAAAAGAATAATGTTATTCAAGGCAAATACTTTATTTCTTTTTCCAGCCTCATTAATAAAGACTTCGGGTTCCATCACTTTTTTCTTGTAAGGAAACCATAACTAGTTTGGTCTGTGAGTCAAAAATGATTTATATCAAACTACTCGTTTTTGGCTTTAGGAATTAATTAGAGAAGTCGCATATAATTGCCTCAAGGATTTCCAGTCATTCATGTTTGATAAGGGAATAACAGCTCCAAACTCCATACTTGCGCAACAATTTGTCTCTCAAACCGAGCAAGTTTTCGGTCAATTCGTCTATAATACTGAGGTAAACATTATCTGAGCGCTTGACTCCTTTGTTTGAATACTTTTGCTTTAAGGATTATTATGTAATAATGTTGTTCATTAATCCAAAGGCAAAAAAAAGCGATTTTAATTTTTTTGTCGATTTTCTTCTGTCATAAAGGAACGTATTGGTTGGGAACTGAAAACGTTCAACAATGATACGTATTTACTCAATTCTTCATGTATATGGGGTTTAACTGAACTAAGGTTATATAAGTGTACTGTTGAACAGCGGCATGATTCGTATCTGGTCACACGTTTGATAATGTTTCTTTTTTACACACGAACTTTGGAGAAAGAAAAGGAGAGTTGGAGTTTCCACTGCCGTTAACTGTCTCGGTTACAGTATGAAGAGTCACATTGGAGCTTCCGTTGAATGTCACTTTTGTGTCAACATACGGTTCTGAGCAGCTGTACCGACCTGCCGCACGGCGACGCTGATCATAAAGTCTCATAGACTCCATTTTCCCAGTGCAAGAACACATTAGGAAAACTCTTTTGAATCCTTGACGAAACCTACAATTACAGAAAAAGTTATCTGCGTTAAGATATATTTATATATCTTAATAACGAAATATGATTTTATGTCAGGATAACAAACAGTAAAATACATCTTAATAACAAATAATAACGGTATTTCTAAGAATTCGACAACAAAGATATCATACGTGTTTTAATCCACAAATTTCTTATTATTTCCAGGAGCGAAACAATAAATATCTACCAATTAAAAGTGAAATATAGCATTATTTTCTTTAAATGCAAAACATACTCTGAATATTTGTTTGTTTGTTTTCTGAATTTCGTGCAAAGCTACATGAAGGCTATCTGCGCTAGTTATCTGTAATTTTACAGTGAATGACTAGAGAGGACGAAGCTAGTCATCACCACCATTGACCAAACATTATAAAGCTCCTATGGCTGAAAAGGCGAGCATGTTTGGTGTGACGAGGATTCGAAACCGCGACCCTCAGATTATGAGTCGAGCGCCTTAACCACCTGGCCATGTCATGCCTCTCTAAATAATATTATGGCTGGTTGAATCTTACTCATGATATTTAGGCTTGTTCCCATAATAATCTGGTGCGTGTAAAGACATTATGAATTATTGTACCTATGCATTTCATTTGTCTGTTTATGTACTAGTGTTGAAAACCACCATGAAAAGATTTGTTTGTTACAGAGCACATCCACATTGGACTATCTGCTGTATCCACCGTGGAGAATCGAACCTTGGATTTTAGCTTTGTAAGTTCGTAAAGTGACCGGTGTCCTATTAGGAGTTATGATTTCTATTTACGATTAGTTATAAATATATGTTAAAACGTTGCTATTTAAAATAGTAATAAAGCAATTTAAAATTAACTGTACTAGGCCGTTTTGTAGTCCTATGAAATGTTTGCAGTCCTTAACGTTATCTAGATGGAAAAGATTAACAGAATAGCTTATGAATTCTGAAGATAAGCAAATTTCTTTAGAACAAATTTTGTAAAAGTTGTTGGATACCTTCATGAATTTGACGAATCGACCGGTTTCCAGTAATTAATTAAACAACCTCTTTTGATACAATGCATTTTCAACTAATGTAGAGGAGTGTGATGTAAAAACAGTAGTAATAAACAAATTACTTAAGTGTTTTATGTACTTTTTATTCGGAAACGACCAGCATGCGAGAGTTTGTTATCTCACTAGAAGAAATACCACATAACTACGTAAAAATCTAAACATGATAGTCACTTGATAAAATAAGATATATTATCAGATATTATATTGTTTGTTTTTTTAATTTCGCGCCGTCCTTAATTTAGTAGTGTAAGACTAGAGGGAAGGCAGCCAATCATCCCCACCCACGAATAGGTCCTATTTGTCCATCAGATATTATATATAATGATACAATAGAAAATATGTTATTTTTATTTTTATATATAAATGCGAGAAACAGCATTTCTGTAATCAGCTCTTAAGTTCAGAGATATAATGGACGTCTACTTTTTTATTTTCGTTACTTATTAGAAGCTTTTGATCTCTTACCTCGAGAGAAAATACTAAATTGTGCTTAATTGCATACACACACAAAACGCCCCTTAATGACGACAAAGGTGAAACCACGATACCCCCTTCCCCACTATTCCTGAACAAGTTAACTGCAGAAAAAGAACCGTTATTTTAGTTAATATAACTTTCGTTCTCAGTTCGCAAGTACAACTTAGGTGTAATTTTGAAAGAGGTGGCATGTATTACCTGTAAAGAAAATGTCATGAAACTAAAACAGTAGATATGTATCTCTTTGTTGACCTGTGGATGACCTAAGAAAGTCGAAAAGTTGTTCTTTGCTTTATTAGTAAAAGTGTTAATACCCACCCATATCAGCCGTTTTGAGATACGTTTTTACTTCAAGTGTGTTTCTCGTCATCAAGAATTAAAACAGTAGATGTTTCGTGTAGAAAGTGACGTCAGTCCCAAAGGTCTTTACAATAGAACAAAATCATTGTAAACATAGTTATCAGGCTATTAATTTAAGCTGTGGATTAGTGAAAGAAAGGCATACCTCGGAACTAGAAGGAAGAAGATACGATTACTTGCTGAAGAAATATACTAAAACTATAGTGTGTGTCGTTTCTCCCTCAAAATATGGACCTTCTCTTCTATACATAGAATTTTATTGGTCTGTAGAACAGTCAAGTCTGTACATATATATTTTAGTGAAATTAATTAGAGAAATTGTACTAAAAATTACTAATAACTATTTTTAGTTAAAAATAAGGTGATTTAAGAACTTGGCACTACTTTATGCGAATTCACACCTTGAGCCGCGTATAAAAGCACGACAGTCACAGTAAATTTAGTATACTGATATGGTTCAATGCCGTGTTAATTAGTGCTTCTATCATATTGGGGGCAGGAATACTAACTTCAAGAGGTAAGTTTCATCTTACTTACCCCCAAATGGTACTACCTTATTTTCCTTATTTTTTATTTTTATTTTCATCCTTTTATGTTTATCTTTTTCTTATTCTTATTTTAACTTGGGAGAGCAGTCACTGCAGGCAGTGAAGGGTGATATAGATGTGGGGCGTTGTGGGCTTCAGCATCCACATCTCGCTCTCCTAATTTCTAATCTTCTTATGTGAGACTAGCGAATTGGAGGTTAAGAAAGATAGACGGTGTATCCCCACAGCAATATGAGTCCTACTTCCCCAGTCACCTCCAAAACCTAGGATACATTTTATAATCCGACGTTGTATCTTCTACATAAGGCTCTTTTTTTAAAAAATGTAGCGTATTTTGTTTGATTTTAATGTGTTTTGTTTTGGCTTAAAAATTATGGTTATAATTTATATATAAATCAGAAAACAGTGGACCTCATAGAGTTTTCAGAATATTGGTGTGGCGACTCTGGCGACATTCTTGTATGAATGCATAATTGATTATATGCTTCAACAAATCCAGGCAGAAAAATAGTGCACTGAAAGAAAGAATTATGCTTAGACGGAGTAAAAGTAGCGAATTATTGTTCTTATAATAATTTCGATTCCCGTTGATTGACTCAGCAGATAGCCCGATGTGATTTTGCTATAATAAAACACCTACACCTTATAATAATTAAAACTAAATGTAAAATAATGTTTGTCAGGGTTATCTGTTTTGTTTTTGTTAAGTTTATCTGCATACTCTAGCGAAAACTCAAATCACAAAACTTTAATCTGCTGTATTATATTCACAATGGATAGTAAACACGTTTAGTAAACAGTAAGTAATCATTTAACACCTCTGGAGTTACATTGTTCAACAACAGATGATGAGACCTTAATTGTAAAGTAAATACCAAGAGACGCGGTAAACTACCACATGTAGGTTATCCGTCATTGGGTGCATATGATTCTCTCACTGAATATCAAGCCCGTTTCTGGTTTGTATCATGTATATGGTAAAGGTTTTTTTCTAATCAAGTTGTACATTACCTGCTGTTCATCCAACAGTAAATGATGGGGTTGTACATAGAGTTAGACATCGCGAGCCAGTAAATTGCCAAGTAAACATGTTGCACGTGGTCAGAGCTAATGATCTCCGGGTAGTGATGGGCTATCAAGAAGTAGATGTGGTAGGGCAACCAGCAAACAGCGAAGATAAAAACCACAACAATCATCATCTTCACGATCTAAACCAAAATACATTATGAGACTGTTAGGATTTTTCGATGAAAACCAGTTATGATATAGAACGTTTGTGTTTTCTTAAATCTACACATTTCAGCTTTTCTGTAGAAACAGACACAAAGCATACAGGACTTATATTATAAATATTTTATTTCTGTGTATGTGATACAAATATTCGCGTGCTTTTTCTTTCCTTTCTACGTATTACACCATAATTGAAAAGGAAAGAATAAATGACTGAGCAGTAATAGAAAATATGACCCTAGAATTAGAACTATGAAACGATAAATGACTGAGCAGTGACAGAAAATATAACCCTGGGATTAAAACTATAAAACGATAAATGACTGATAATTAATAGAAAATATGACTCTGAAATTAAAACTCTGAAACGATAAATGACTAAGCAGTAATAGAAAGTATTACCCTGGAATTAGAATCATATTAAAATTTATATTAATTGAATAAACTTACTGTTGAGATTAAATGCGAAAATATTGCCGTGAGGAGTTCTCGAATCTCTTCATTAGTGAGGAAGTTTTGGTTTGTTTTGAATTTCGCGAAAAGCTACACGAGGGCTATCTGCGCTAGCCGTCCCTAATTTAGCAGTGTAAGTCTAGAGTGCAGTCAGCTAGTCATCACCACTCACCGCCTACTATTGGGCTACTCTTTTACCAACGAATAGTGGGATTGACCGTCACATAATAATGCCACCACGACTGAAAGGGCGAGCATGTTTGGTGCAACTGGGATTCAAATCCACGACCCTCGGATTACGGGTCGAGTGCCATAACCACTTGGCCATGCCGGCCCTTGCAGCATTGGTTGGGGAACTGTAAGAATATGTCAAAATAAGCAACCGGTCTATTGAATGGGCTATATTTTACGTTTTGCCCTTAGAATAATAATATCAACTATATAAGCACCCTAAGTGGCACAGCGTTATGTCGGCGGACTCACATTGCTAGAAACTGGGTTTCGATACCCGTGATGGGCAGAGCCCACATTGTGGAGTTTTGTGCTTAATTTTAATAATTTTATTATTACTGTGAATTTATTATAATAAGACCAAAATTAAGTGCGGGATATAGTTTAAAAAAGAAATATGTGATCGGTCATTTTTAAAAATTGAAACTTGCGAAATGTTGAGCGTTGGCCCAGAAAATGTGCACGTGGCTCACGTAATAATGTGATTTTCTCACTCCTGTACGAATACAGTCTAAATGACGTGCGCGTTATATCTACAGTATTACTTTCCACTGTGCTCAAGTATCGCTTTTGAAAACTTGGAGGGCAAAATAAACTTCAAAACCTAGAATTATGGCTTTTAGAACAAAAATGTTTGTATGACTTGAATTATGCGCAAAGCTAGTAGATAAATATCTATGCTAGCCATCTTTCACTAATGGCCACCACATCATGAGGCCCCGACGGCTAAAATGGTAAACATAGTCGGTGACGGAGATTCGAACCCGCGACCTGCAAATTAGGAGTCGAGTGCCGTAACCATCAGGCAAATAAAATTAACGGCGTGCATGCGTTTATGTACATGTACACAAACACCCATTTCATGACAGTGTTCATAGATGTGGAAAATTTATAACACTATGATCTTTTTTTATAACTTTCCATTCTAACTTAGTTCTACTACAACAAGCTTTATTGGCACTAAAAACAAGTTTTACTGATACTTTTATAATATCAGTACATTTGTCAAGTGTTCATGGGGTAAATGTCCCGTTTGATAATGCCACCTTATAAGTCTTGTTAATCAAAGTGAATATGGCGCGAGTTGAAGTCTCTGAAAATATGGATGTCATGACGTCACGTAATAAATGTTTAAACTTTAATATAATTTTGATATCAAAATGTGACTGAAGTACCTATTTGAACAGCCAGTAAATTTTAATTACTTGTAAGTACGCTGTATATTGGAGTACGAGGGGGCATTCTTCTTTATAAAACTATTTATCTTTTTAACACGGTATCATAATTACATTTCTGTATTTAAGTTCATTTTAAACTGTATAATTTTGCGTTATTTCGCTGATACGCACTATGTCGAGTTTTGTTTAAACTAGGTTGATATTTTATTAAATACTGTATTCTTATTTTTGGGCCCGGCATGGCCTAGGTGGTAAGGCGTTCGACTCGTAATCTGAGGGTCGCGAGTTCGAATCCCAGTCGCACCAAACATGCTCGCCTTTTCAGCCGTGGGGGCGTTATAATGTTACGGTCAATGTTACGGAGTAGCCCAAGAGTTGGCTTTGGGTGGTGATAACTAGCTGCTTTCCCTCTAGTCTTACACTGCTAAATTAGGGACGGCAAACGCAGATATCCCTCGTGTAGCTTTGCGCGAAATTCAAAACAAACACATTTTATTTTTTGTTTACAAATTTTAATATTCTATTATTAATTTGAAACTAACCTTTCGCTTTGATTTCACAGCTTCCAACTGCTTGTCGGTGCATTCACCTATGCTCTGGCTTCCCCACAACTCTCGGCCTACTCGAAAGTACGTATAGGTCATCGAAGTAATTGGTAGCACGTAGGTAAGAATGAGAATAAAAACGTTGTAGCTGTAGGGATGAAGATACACAAATATAAATGTTCGGAACATAAAAAAAGAACTATATACAAATGCCGAATACATAAATAGCAACTATTAGAGAAAAACTGTTTGACAAAAATATTTTGTACAGGGAAGTCATGTGATAATAACCTATTACTTAAGTTATGCCAAAGTATTTCGGTTTAACCCGATACGCCAGAAAGGTACGACAGAGTTTGAGAGGTTCAAATGAAGTGACACTATAGATGCAAAATTATAAAACATTTTATTGAAACTAGAACTATATGTCCCACATGGGTCAGTGGCAACTTACAGCCAAAGTATCGATTCCCCACACTGTACATTATTATCAGGTCATCCCATAAGTAATGTCCGAAAATTTAATGCAGAAAGTGCATAACCATTTCTGTCTTCGTAGAAGGCTTTAATGACTAAAATATGTAGTAGGACTTGTATAAAAATGATCAGACAAATAAAAGAAATTAATCCACCTCCACTTTATGTGATCATTAATCAACTAAACCCTCATGAAGATGGATGTGTCTGAGGAGCAGCAGAAACTACATGAAACATTCAAGATGTTTATGGTGCGGAGTCTCTTAATGAAAGAAAATGTCGAAGGTGATTTCAGAAGTTCAGATCAGGCGACTACAGCTTAAGTGATGTGTTACGTTCAGGTTGTCCTGTTGAGTTCAATGATGACTTGCTGTTGGCTGCACTTGATGAATATTGTACTGTAAGTTAAATAACGAGCAAAGAAGTTTAATTCAACCCATTCAACAGTTCACCGTCATCTTCAACAGCTTGAAAAGATTTAAAAACGTAGAAACTGGGTCCCCCATGATTTGACAGAAGCTAACCTTAGAGCAAGAGTGGACATTTGCACTTCTCTGCACTCTCGTGAACGTGACTCACCTTTTTTGGATAGGTTAGTGACTGGAGATGAAAAATGGATATATTATAAAAATGTTAAGCACCGCAGACAATACCTCAGTACAGGTGAACTGGCTAAAGCACAGCCCAAAATAGACCTCCACCCTATTAAAGTTTTGTTAAACGTTTGGTGCGATATTGTTGTTGTGATCCACTTTGAATTGCTGCTACTTAGTGTAACGATTACATCAGAATTCTATTGTTACCAGTTAGAGCGCTTGAATGTTGCTCTGAAAGAAAAGAGGACTACTTTGATCAATCGTAAAGGTGTTGTGTTACACCAGGATAATACACGGCCCCATACAGTAAGGATCACATCTGCAAAGATTGAAGATCTAGACTGGGAAAACTTCCACATCCTCCTTATTCTCCAGACCTTGCCCCATCTGATATCATCTATACCGAATTTTGCAGAACTATCTTGATGGGAAAGAGCTTGGAACAAATAAAGTTGTCAAAACGACCCTCTGTACGTTCTTTTCCTCCAAATCCCAATAATTTTATAGAAGTGGCATTCAGAAGCTTGTGAACCGTTGGCAGGAAGTAATTAATAATAATAGAACATACATTATTGATTAAATAACATTGAAAGTGTTTGAAATCCTTTCTCTTTTTCTGAACCTAAAATCGGACATTACTTAAAGGATGACCTGATATAATGCGTCAACTAACAATATATGCTGAGAAAAATAATTATTAAAGGCATCACAACTGACCCTTGAAAGTTTATCGTGCTAAGAATCCACCTTTTCTCAACAAATCGACTTTACAGCCACGTGATATTTAAAACCAAATAAGGAAAACACTTGACGCTACGTAACTTTATCATACACTATTATTTAGCGGCTAGTAACACACATTTCATAGCTTTATTAAGATTACAAGACCTCACGTTATTTGTAATTTGTGTCCATCATTGAAAGTAATAGAGATTGCATAAGATATGATGGATGATAGCTTCGACTTCTAAGATGTGGCGTTTGCATTCATTAACAGGAAAATACCGTTACTAATATGCTGTAACTTTGCAGTGAAAAGCGAATTAATATTTGATAAGGAAAATTTTCAAATTATAACCTAAAAGTTTACTTTACCTTATTTTCTTATCAAATGACTTAACGTTAAGTCACGTTGGCACGTTTAGAACAGTAAATACACATTGTTTTAACCAGAAGTGTTATATCCTCTACAACGATCTTTCTTATTTTGCACATTTGGGAAATCCACTGTTGTTATTTCTGTTTGTTCAGCACATCCTGTTTAATTTTTTTGTTAGTTAGTCGTAAGAATGACTTCAGACAACAATAATCTTAAAGAACAAATTTTAATACTGTGAACGTAGTTTGAAAAAGAACTTTGAATAACTTATTTCAATTTACAACAACCAACCAAAAACTCTAGATATGTGAAGACACAATCGCTCTTACTTTAAGGTTTTCTAGTAAGACAGTGGCAAGTCTAAGAAAGCTCAACTCTAAAACCCGAAGTTCGACTCCTCGTGGGGAACAGAGTAGATAGCTCAGTATGACTTTGCTATAAAACAAAGAAATTTACTTCAAGTACAGCTCGCTTTCATTTTGCTACTTTCGACGGTGCATCTTAACGTATTACCTTTTGTTATGTAATAAACATATTTATTCGAAACCCGTTTTTTTTGCGTTGTAAGTTCGCATACATATCGCTAAGCCACTGGGGGGCAAATGTTGTTATTATTTACCTAAATTTCAAATGTTGAGAACTTTCAACATCTCTATTCTAATAATCTTTAACTATGCTAATTAATAAATAACTACTGCTTCTATCAACAAATAACGGAAAACTGCCTGCCAGCAATAAATATGTTACTAAGCTAAACTGTAATTACCGTGAGTGGTTATTTCTTGTTTGCAACGAATGTGAAAAAGGAAAAAAAATAATACATTCAGATTTTGTTGCAAACAGTCACTAAAATGCTAACATTAGAACTGAAAATACTGAGATTTGCAAATACACTTATCTGAATACCGTATGACGAGGTGGGCGTAGCACAAATAGACAACTGTGTAGCCTTCTGGTTAATTACAAACACATTTTAACTGTATAATTCACTGATGATGTTACAGGACGTGAAAGTTAAAAAAGTGAAATATTTATGACGAAATGAGAAGTATTAGTGTGATCAATTTTACGACCAACTATAACGATTCTGTTATTTCAGTGGCATGACCAGGTGGTTAAGTCACTCGACTCAAAATCTGAGGGTCCTGGGTTCAAATCTCCGTCACACCCAACATGCTTGCCCTTTTGTTGTGGGTGCGTCATAATGTGACGGTTAATTCCACTATTCGTTGGTAAAAGAGTAGCCCAAGATTTGTCAGTAGGTAGTGATGACTAGCTGCCTTCCCTCTAGTCTTACACTGCTAAATTATGAACGGCTAGCGAAGACAGCCCTCGTGTAGCTTTGCGCGAAATTCAAAACAAGCCAAACCAGATTTCAGTGGCATGACCAGGTGGTTAAATCACCCCGACTTACAATATGAGGGTCATGGGTTCGAATCCCTTTCACACCAAACATGCCTACCCTTTCAGCCGTGGGGGCGTTGTAATGTAACGGTCAATCCTACTCTTCGTTGGTAAAAAAGTAGCCCAAGAGTTGACGATGGGTGGTGATGACTAGCTGCTTTCTCGCTAGTCTTACACTGCAAAATTAGGGACGGCTAGCGCAGATAGCCCTTGTGTAGCTTCGCGAGTAATTCTAAACAAACAAACCGTACGACGACGATCTATTCCCTCTAGCAACAAATGGCTAACTTTGTTTTTACAGAAACATAGGAGAATGTGTATCCAGTATATTAAACTATATGTTTGTAACAAAGCCTATAACTGTTCTAAAGTTTAAACGTTTGTTATTTTGACCAACACAAATATAAAATCGTTTACAGCAATGTCTCTCGATAAACGTATTTTAAAAAATCGTGTAAAACTTCGTGCTGCCTTTTTTGAACTGAAAAACACCTTTCTTGTTTACATTAGTACGTAAGTCCGCCACCCTATGAATGTGAATTCGGTATTATAAATTATTCCAACACAATGACAGACTGAGGCAAAGAGAGAGCTTGTAAAGATGTAATGCTATATATATAGAGAGAGTTTGCAGCTAAAATGCGTAAACTTTGAATTTCGCACAAAACTATATGATGATTATCTACGCCAGTTGTCCCTAATTTAGCGGTGTAAGTCTAGGGGAGGAGGTTGTTAGTCACCACCGCTCACCACCAACTCTTGGGTTACTCTTTTATCAATGAAAAGTAGAATTGACTGTCATATTGTAACCTTCCTACGGCTTAAGGGTCGAGCATATTTTGTGTTACAGGGATTCTAACCCACGATCCTCAGATGACGAGTCGAGTGCCTTAATCATTTGGCCATGCCGGGCTGATATGTAAAGTATAATGGCTAAATACTATAGCTTTATAGTATATCGAATTTTAAATACAGCACTTTAACCCCATGTTAAATATAACTTTTTAGATTTATTGGTATACCAGCTGTTTATAGCATTTCAAATTACAATTATACGTACAGTGGTCGTAAATGACTTGAAAAATCACAACTAGTAATGAAAACACGAATCAAAGTGAAATCAAACGTAGTTTCATAAATTGATCGATTTAAATGATATGTAAAAAAAATCATGCTTATTAGAACAAAATGTAAGAAGGTAAAAAGTTTTAATATATCGAAAGAGTGTAACTGTTTTCTCCAATAAATATTTAATTTCAGTGACTCCAAGAACATTTTATCACACAGCGCGTTACGGAACAAGTATTGTAAATTCTGTGTATTTATTTATTGTAAATTCTGTGTATTTATTTATGGTAGAATGATGGAGAAACTCCAGCACTTGTATCCTCAAGTTAAACTGTTGCTTTAATTATAATATTATTCATGCATCATTTCAAGTGGCAAGCAGGTACAGTGGTGTAGAGGTGGCACAAGCATCATATTGCGCATCAACCACGGCGGCGTGAACGTTGCCTTAAATTATTGAAATTAATTTGTAGATAAATTAGTAACAGTAATAAAACGAGGTGGTGATGTGAGATTTCATTTGTTGTAAAATAAAAAAGCAAAGTTTTGAGATCTTTGCTGTCAATGAAGTTAAGTCTGATTTATAAATATACCTCATTTTTACTTATATGTTAGTGGAACATTCCTCAAACATTTATTTCAGTGTAGAAATAATACACTGATTGTAGTAGATTAAACATATTATAATTCCGCTGTAGAAGTATATGAAGTGAAAACACGTCAGTCGAATAAAATATTCTCGTAAGAAAACTGTAGAAAACTACTGGTCTCAGGTCAAATTTTATGAAAGATGTATCCCTTCCCTTACTTCTACGAAAGCTACACGTTACACATGATATATTCGTTTATACAAATCTTAATATTTGTATTTCATAATTTTATCTGAAATTCCAAACAAGTATTATTTTTTTAATAGAAATGATGGCGACTTTGTAATTTCATTATTTCAAACTAAAAATATTCGTAATTCTTAAGGTAACTTTTATGAGCTAATTCTGATAAAAAATTGCAAACAATGATTTAATGTTAGAACAACAAAGTACGGTGTAATGACCGTTTTATAGCAAAAAAAAAACACGCACAAAAACTACAAACACACACAAACAAACAGAAATACTGGATCAGATACGACAATTTAAGTTGTAAAAGTGGATCGATTCGGACTCGAATATTATTCTATGGAAATAGATAACGAGAGAGAATAAAGCTATGTAATTACACCATCTATTACACTGTAAATGCCAACATCACAATACTTAAGGTGAAAAACAGCCTCATTAGGCCTAAGCTAGTATACGAACGCTTTGTTTGTTTGTTTTTGGAATTTCACACAAAGCTACTCGAGGGCTATCTGTGCTAGCCGTCCCTAATTTAGCAGTGTAAGACTAGAGAGAAGGCAGCTAGTCATCACCACCCACCGCCAACTCTTGGGATACTCTTTTACCAACGAATAGTGGGATTGACCGTCACATTATAACTCCCCACGGCTGGGAGGGCGAGCATGTTTGGCGCGACCCTCGGATTACGAGTCGCACGCCTTACGCGCTAGGCCATGCCAGGCCGTATACGAATGCATGAGGAACCAATATCACGACCTTGACTGTTTTACGAACTGCCTATTGATTACGTTTTTAAAATAATACTTACATGTTAAACGGATATAACTGTGAAAGTTTAAAGAATAGACCATGAAACAAACTTTTGTGTATTGTTGAAAATTAAGTTTAACAGCAATAAGAAAAATATCCAGGCGTTACTATGATGAATGAGTCTTAAAAAGTATTTTACTAAAATAGATGTATAAAGTCACTAGCGACTATTAGTAAAGTCTGACCAAAGCAAGTTACGTACATAGATCAGAACTGATAATTAATTAAATAACGATATAAGATAACAGGAGCTGTTATATAGTTTGGAAGAACAAGCGAAAAAGAGGAATCGAACAGTGGATGACACTTTACAGTTGTATATCTTTGTCTTAAAAATTAGTTAAGTGGTTAAAGTGTAGATGTAATTATAAGAACGTCGTTACCACTGATGTTTATTGTCGTTGTAACCACAACTATGAGCTTAGTTTTTTTCTTAATTTTTAGTGCAAGATTACACAGGGGCTTATTTGCTGTCTGTTCAACATGAGTATTAGAACCTCGGTTGTTAGCGTTTTAATTTGTAAATTTATCTAAGACCCATCGAGAAACACGAGTAGAGAATTTTTGAAAAATGCAAACTTCTAGTGACATTACGCAATATTTTATTAATGTTAGAGCATCTTCATTAGTGATTGCCCCCCGCTAGTACAGCGGTATGTCTCCGGATTTACAACGCCAAAATCAGGGGTTTGATTCTCCTCAGTGGGCTGAGCAGATAGCCCGATGTGGCTTTGCTATAAGAAAAACACAAACAAATAGTGATAGCTATGTTAGTAAGAAAAACCTCAAAACCTAGTAGATATTATCTATCTGTCATCATTATAATAGGTCTAACTGTATTCCTTTTGTTTACTGACCCAAGCTGTGCTGGTGAGCATTTGATAGTCGAAACTGTAGTCCACAGTAGAGTGTGCAACTAACAAAATAATACATTAGGTTTTTCGTTAAAGATTGTCTTTTCAACTTTACCTTTGGTGAAACAAAACGAAATCTGGATTATAATGACGAAACAATTGACCTGCTGTATAATATCGAATAAGTTGGGAGTAATGTCATATTATTACTACTGCATCTGAACTAATTTCGGTTATTATATAGTGAGTTAAAAAGGACTCATAAACCTCATAAATATTAAGTAAGAAATGTTATTCAAAGTGGCTCTCCAGTGATTTAGCCTTAAGTTTGACAGCTTATTGTGGTTAATATGGGTATCGATACCTGCGATAGATATAGTGCAGATAATCTATTGCGAAATTTGCACATGAACATGAACAATTTTGCACATTAGAAAGAGAGATTCAGTTTTTGTTTGCGGAAAGGAAGGCTTTCTTCAAACGTACGCACCAAAACATCTTTAGAAAAACAAAATTCAAAAAGATATTGCAGCGAAATTACGTAGTTAACAATTATTTATGTTCTTAAAGTTCCTGTTAAAATTCACTATTCTAGAATACAGTTAGTTCAAAGAATTTTAAATATATTAATTTGTTTGGATACAAGTTCCAACTACTTACTGTTTCGTGAATTCTTTAACTTGGTTGGTTAGTTTGTAGCTAAGCACAAGGCTACACAATGAGCTATCTATACTGTTCCACTGTACCGCTACGGAACTAAGTATGAAGTGAAAATAATATTTAACATGTCTCCATACAAGGGAGAAGGAATAGAAAAATCTCCGGTAAATTTCGCAATTCAACCATCACATAAATTCCGGAATGATGTAATTGTTTGTTTTGAGTTAAGCACAAAGCAACACAATGGGTTATCTGTGTTCTGCTCACCACAGGTATCGAAACTCGGTTTCTAGCAACGTAAGTCCGCAGACATATCGCTATGCCACTAAGAAGAGAATTATATATATTAAGCAAAAGAACCATTACATTAATCTAAGCTGGCAAGAACCGGACTTTTCTGGTTTCTATAATGTAACCAGAAATATTGATATATGAATTTTTCTCACACTCGTGTCCCCTGTTGGTACAGCGGTAAGCCTAAGAACTTACAATGCTAAAATCAGGGGTTCGATTCCCCTCGGTGGATTTAGTAGATAGCCCGATGTGGCTTAGCGATACGAAAACACACACTCACACTCGTGGTATAACGAATTAACATGTTAAAATAAGTAACAGTTTCATCTTAATAACTATCTTAATTGGATTATAAATTAACATATTGCCAAATAAGGCAGAAGCTAGTTTAGATAGTTAAAAATTAAAAACATTTCTGTAAAAAAGGTATTATGTTTAACTTTTAATGTTTTATCATTAATTTAAGAACGATCATGCATTTTGTTAATTTTTGAACTTTTAATACAAATATTATAGACAAGCTTTTAGAAATTTAAAGGTGGAAAACGTCATCAATTTATAGAAAATTTTATGAGAAGGTACTCATAGATCTTTAACGAAGCTTGCGCCATCTATGAAGGCATGACATTTACGCTCGTATACAGAGATTATTAATTGCTGTTTACTTAATATGTTGAACGTACCCCGAAGTATTTTACTACGCTGTCTAAAAAACAACATTAATTGGACTCGACAAAAATGCTATTCCCGAACAATAACCATACAAGTTTTACATCAGAATTTGACTAGCAATATGGGTAAAAACCGGATCATTAAGGGCCAGTTTTTCCCGGTTTACATTTGTGTGATTATATCATGCATAATAATTTATTTATTACAATTATAAAGTAAGATAAACGAGAAAGTTTAAAGGAAAAAATACTTACACAGTGTACGCAACGTGTTTCAAGGGAAGTTTGAGCGAGCAGTTTAACAAACAAACAATGTATACTTGGAACAAAACATGCTAGATAAATGTACACTATTAAGAATATTAATCAAAAGTGCTCCCCTTCATTCGTTCTATTCTTGTTGATGCACATTGTGTTATAACATTATTCTGTCGTTTAAAACAAAACCATTTGGCGTTTCTTCAAAAATTAATGTGTTCTGGTTGTTATATGGTGTATACCTGAAATGTAATATTTTACGTAATAATGGTTTATTTGATTTTTTTATTTGTAATTATAACGAATAGAAAGCTTTTATCTTAATAAAGAGTTATTCTCTCTTCCCCGTGGCACAGCGATACGTCTGCAGATTTACAACGCTAGAAACCGGATTTCGATACCCGTGTTGGGCAGAGCACGGATAGTCCGTTGTGTAGCTTTGTGCTTAATTATAAGCAATCAAAGAAACATTCCAGTGAAAACTACTATGTTTAGAATTACCTGATGAATGCGTGTATTTTTTAACATGAAAACAATCAACACGAATTCTCGTTCAGTTTTACAGGTAAGTTGTATTTAATGATTCTGTAAAAGGTAAACTATGTAAAAGCAAGAGAAACTTGATGTTGCTACATACCTGCGAATTTTAGAAGAAACATATCAGACTTTGACTTTAATGAGGTAATTATGTAGATTGAACAAAAACTCGTATGTGTAATTAATTTCAGAAATAATTATACTTGTAACAATATTCAACGACTAATAAATCTAGTTACTTTTATTGTGTATGCACCCTAGCAAATATCACATGAACAAAACTATATGCATAAGGCTTATTTGCAGTATTTCTATGAAAACGTTCATCACTAGATACAGATTTTAAGGATTAATGTAAACTAACCGTCACTGTTATTAGGTTATATGTTGTGAAACGATATTAACTTCTCACCTGTTTTCATGGTTTTTAATATCTCTACGAAGAACTGCTTTTAAAAAAGAAAGCTTAGTTTCATATAAGTGTGTTAACAATTCATTAAATTGTCACAAAAATAATTTTAAAGCCGAAATTTAGGTCGTCCGCAATCATTGTAAAACTGTCAAAGTTTCAGAAAGTAGGATTTTTGTGACATGAAACAGAACTATGATAATCTAAATACTTACATAGCCCATGATAAGAACGTGTATCCAGAGGAAGTTTATATCGAAATGTTCTCTTTTGTCGCGGCATGGCGGCTGATAGAATGGATTTGAGTTTTTTAAACACAACACTCAGGGTCTGGCATTTGACTCGTAATCCGAGGGTCGCGGGTTCGAATCCCGTTCGCACCAAACATACTCGCCCTTTCAGCTGGGGGGTGTTATAATGTTACGGTCAATCCCACTATTCGATGGTAAAAGAGTAGGTTAAGAGTTGGCGGTGGGTGGTGATGACTAGCTACTTTTCCTCTAGTCTTACACTGCTAAAATGGGGACGGTTAGCGCAGACAGCACTCGAGTAGCTTTGCGTGAAATTCAAAAACAAAAACACGACTCTTAAGTCGTAACTCTGACCATCTCTTGACCGATTTGAGATGTAATTACAGTTTTGGACTTTGGAGATCAAACCTTTTCGATTTATGTATTTCACCACACCCAAGTTATTTGTTTGTTTGTAAGTAAGCACAAAGCTACACAATGGACAATTTGTACTTTGCCGACCTCGGGTATCAAAACCTGGTTTCTAGCATTATAAGTCCGCAGACATGCCGCTGAGACACTGAGGGAGCGACCACACCCAAGGCGTCATAGATTAAGTTACTTTAATCCTGCCTAAAATAATGAATTTCAAGTGCCACGGCTATTGAGGATTCTCTGTTGTTTTACTTTTTATTAGCTGTATTTTATGTGCTAACAGTATCAAGCCGGTTACGCTTTTTTACCTGTATCAATTTTATTACCCAATAAGATCGCTATCAGCCTACTCTCAAATTAAAATTCTTTCAGACAGAATTAGATTAAATTAATATAGGAGACCTGGGGCGTGGTCGAATACATCAATCGAATGGGTTTGAGTTCATGAGTTCAAAACTGTAATTAAATCTCAAATCGGCCAAGAGATAATGGAGATACGAGCTAAAAGTTTGTATTTGAAAAGAACTCAGAACTACTATAGTCGTGGGCTACAAAAATTGTTTAAATGTTCTTGTATAAAACGAATTTTTCGATATGCACTGTTTTTCTATTGCAAGTCTATCTTTGTTGCTCAGTGCACACACCTCAATACTGTAAATAACTATTGTTACTTCCAGGTGACAGTCTAAATAAACTATGCAATTATTTTTTGGTACGTTACTCAAGTGAACAATATTACTCTTAGGTAATAAATCCATTTATAACTTTTCATATTATATTTCACACATATTATTTTTTGTGTGCAATATATACCTATTTATATAAGAAATGGAAAGAAAAATTTCTCCACCGTATTTTCATAATGCACCCAATGGAGGGTTAATCACAAATCTAAGTCAAGAATTTTGGTAGATTATTCATTCAAACTGAACGTCACTTTATTCAGCACATAAGCCAAACGGCCTGGTAGGAGACCACTGAAATTATTGTATAACCGTTTAGAACCTCTAAGCCGAAGCAGGCCAACTAATGAGCGGCACTCGCCGTCAACACGGGTATTATTAACTGAAGAACGAGACAGACGCCATATTTATAACATCTCTGTACTTGAAACCATTTGATACGCAGCCTTGCACGCCTTCCACTATGCATGTCTAGTTTCAGTCAAGTATGTTTTAGAAACAAAGATGTTTCAATTAAGTATCGATTTTCCATGTTATTTTACTTATGTTATAAAACAACAACAGTATTTATTTAAGCCTTTTAATATTTCTATCTATTGTTCAAAACTTTTCGGAAATTACAAAACCGAAACGACTTTCATCACAAAGAATGGGGGAAGCGTAGCGGCGGCCATTAGTGTTGTTTAGTAAAACCTTCTTTCTGAAGAAATAAAAGCCTATTCGATACACCTTACGAATAATCTGCCAATACTGTAGTGGTTGATACCAGCTATGTATGTAACACGTCTAGAATTTAAGCATCCGTTCGATTAGCTTTGTCGGTACTGTACGACTGTAATATCCTTCATATAATATCGTTTTTGTATAAACCAGATACACAGCTAAGTTTACCTGCACTTTACAAAGATAGAATTTTCCTCTTCTTAATGGCGTTATAAACAAAGCAATAATGTTCTTTAGAAAACTGTCCACCAGGTCGAAAATTGTGAAAATACTTTGCTTCGCAATGGATTAATACATTAATACTTTAACAATTGAAGACTAAATCGATATACCTTACTTAGATAAAATACAAGTAGCACATAGACATAAATCAAATTAACTGTAACACCTGCATTTGTCTCAAGCAGAAACGAGATTAATATTCAAGCAAAATTCAATACATTATGAAGTGTTTCCAAAGATCGTTACTTAAGTCCTATATCCTATGAAACCGTAAGAAAACTAAGCATGCCTGAAATGAAAACTTCATATAATTATAGTTACTGAAATAACAATGCAATAAAGTTACTAGGTAATAATGCAATGCTTAGAATACATTGTAGACTCTCCACAGAACAAAATAAATTTGTAGTTTAGTGAAAAGTCTATACAAAGTAACGCATACTTGTGTTGCTTAGTAACAAGAGAAGGTTAAATACGAGGTAGCATATACATACATACATATATATATATATGTATGTATATACACAGTTGTTGAGATATTGTAGGTGCTCAACGTACTTCTAAAGAAATTACATAAATCCAGTGTAACTGTTGAACAGGACTTACAGATACAACGTGCAACTGTTGAACAGGACTTACAGATACAACGTGCAACTGTTGAACAGGACATACAGATACTACGTGCAACTGTTGAACAGAACTTACAGATACTACGTGCAACTGTTGAACAGAACTTACAGATACTACGTGCAACTTTGAACAGAACTTACAGATACTACGTGCAATTGTTGAACAGGACTTACAGATACTACGTGCAACTTTTGAACAGAACTTATAGATACAACGTGCAATTGTTCAACAGAACTTACAGATACCTAGTGCAACTGTTGAACAGAATTTGCAGATACCTAGTGCAATTGTTGAACACAGCTTACGTTATAACCAGTGCAACTATTAGAACACAGCTTACGTTATAACCAGTGCAACTATTAGAACACAACTTACATGTACTCAGTGTAACTATCGTTTGAGTACCCGTCAGGCCAAACCATGAAACAGATAATTCTGTAGTCGCCATTCGAGAACATTTCTGTGATAGTGGTGGAATAGAGAATGTTGGGTAAAGAGAGAAGACTTCCAGCTATCCAGACACACAAGGTAATGATGAGAGTTATTGTTCGAGACATCCGGGGCCTCAGTGGATGCATGATGGCCATGTACCTGGGATAAAACAAATAGAACATTAAATATTTTTGGTAGACGATTTTTCCCAACCACAAACAATTTCGTAGTGAGGATAAAGTTTTATTGCAGGCATAGAGGAAACCACAAACAATGCAGTCCTCAAAAAATTTACATTGTAAAGTTATTGTAATTCAATATCATCTATGATATATTTGCTAGCTTCTATTTAGCGGCTAAGAGAGGCTTTGGAAGAATGGTAAATGTAGAAACTTCACGTTAATCTATCATTAAAGGTTAAAATAGTTTATGTAATTCTATAGCTTTTGTTTTTCTCGAGTCTCAGATGTATACATGGTATGTGGTGTATTCCCCAGTGATATATGGGATAATATACCTGCACATATGAACCTTAACGAGGTTAAATCTTACCTCAAGAAACATGCAAAAAGTTGAGGTTTTAATTATATCAGTGACGGATAAGACAATTAGAAGCAGTAAGGTTTTAGTACAAAGTTTTTTTTTCACTTTTGGTTTGAGATTGAATTGTTTATGTGATTAGAATAGAGCATGAACTCGTCGGAACACGGAAGAATAGATTACTTCAGCTTGAGAAGTAAGTTGTGGATGAAATGTTAATTGAGTTATAATATTTTTCTGCATTCTATGAGGTACAAATGTAAACAGAAAAAGTTTAAAGTGACCCTTTCCATTTATTCATGAGATTAGTCATAATTTATTTTATGTGTTGCACATGTGCAATAAGTTCATATTTTGCAAGTATTCGGTGCAAGTTAAGTATCAGTCCACTGATTCTTGTGTAGTTAAGCTCAAAGCTATTTATGTTCTGCCCACTACGGGTATCGAAAACCGCTTTATAGCGTTGTAAGCAGCATACATTTCACCGTGCCACTGCGGGAGGGGGGACTTTATCGAGGGTAAAGCATGGATGGGGCAACGAAAGTGCCCTTTCCCATCAAACTCTGAAATGGTCCAAAATGACTGTTTCATTGAGACATTTCTATTCAGGTAGGATAAACACATATACGCAAATTACACCATAGTGTAGGGCCCCCAGTTGAATTAGGGGTGTAACCGAGGTATTTGCTACCAAGCCTTTTGTATAATGACGTTTTAAAAATGGTTCTTGGAAATCAACTGTTCACTAAGACAACAATTATGACTACACTTTGCTCAAAATGTTAAATTTAGATTAACTACTATTCATACTGCATACTAACTAACCCTCACGTGTTATAGGTGGGTTCCAGAACAAAATATTCTGACAAATGGTTATTTCATTGTTCTTGTTACATAATGCAATAAACTAAACAGTCCATCGATAGAGTTAAGACTCAATAAGCAACTGTCAGATGATTTGAAAATTTCTTTCGAATACACAGAGCCAATGAAAATGCAGCTATGTGGATGTGAACATTGAATGCTATGTTTTAAGAGAACACGTTAACTTCACGTTTAATGATTTAAAAATGACTATCACGTTTCTGTGAAATTTACTAACCACGTGAAAAAACAATCAGCGTTGTTAGTTTCAAAACGTTCATTAGTGGCTGCGTAGTACAGTTACACTAAGTTAGTACAAAATATAGCCAGTTATTGTAAGTTTCAAACTGTACTTGAGTGGTTCTTCAGTTAGATTAACTTAGTACAAAATATAGGTAGTTATTGTACGTTTCACACTACACTTTAGTGGTTCTTCAGATAGATTAATTTAGTACAAAATATATGTAGTTATTGTACGTTTCACACTATACTTTAGTGGTTCTTCAGTTAGATTAACTTAGAATTAAATATAGGTAGTTATTGTACGTTTCACACTATGCTTTAGTGGTTCTTCAGATAGATTAACTTAATATAGATATTAATATAGAAAATTAACTTAATATAGAACAAAATATAGATAGTTACTGGGAGTTTTACATTACACTTAGGGGCTCTTTAGTTAGATGAATTTAGTACAAAATGCAAGAAGTTGCCATAAGTTTCAGAATATTCATCAGGGGTTATATAGTACAGTTAGTACAAAATATAGCCAGCTATCGTAAGTTTCAGAAGAATATGCATTTGGGGCTCTATAGTTGGATTAATTTAGTACAAAGTACTGCCAGTTATCGTAATTTTCCGAATGTCCGTTAGGGATTCTACAGGTACATTAAATTAGTACAAAATATCATCAGAATAAATGAAACACGAATATAGGACTTCTATTATCAGTAGGTAGTAAAGGTAGAAATGATTTAAAATATTTACTCTTTATACACAGACGTTTTCCTTTCGTCCATATTGTCCCACAGGAGACAATAAAAAGAAAGAAATACAGTGTGTATGTGATGAGTATTTAGAAATAATTAAATAATTAAAAATACTGATTATCAGTCTTGGTTTCTCTTACAACATGGTATGAAAATAAAAATATATTTTTATAAATCAGCACCAATATTTCTCTAAATGCCAGATTGTTCAAAGAACTTCAGTGCAACACTGAGGAATAGTGATAGTACCAAAAAGGTTAGTGATGTTTTCCATACCATTTGTTGTGTCAGGGAATTGAAATTATACATTAAGTACCAGTAAAGAAAAAAAATGTAACATTTTTCATTCGCACTATTTTCTAACGTAAGCGAATTTTCTCTCTTGTTTCATGTAAATTTTCAGAAATTCAACGAAGGTATACAGGCAGATTTGAAAGCATATTTGAAGAGTATTTAGTATAGGCTAGAGTATGTTATAAAGAAATAGGATGGACCTGAGAAGTGAAATAGTTGAGTATAGAAGAACGAAGAAAACGTAATGAAAGCATTCAGTTACAAAAAAATCTGATTTTTTAGAAAATATAACTTAAAAAATTGTAGCTATTAAATGTATATTTTATCACGTATATACAGGAATACTTTTACTGGTATAATATGTTTTTACTTGTTGCTTCATTGTATTAAAAAAAGAAGTTCAAACTGATCCTTATATATACATATTTATTTACGCAGGACTTCAGAAAAGTTTAATGCTCATAATGGTGATTAAACAGGACAATAAAAATATAATTTTACATATTTTTTGTTTCAGTGAATATGGTAAACACGAGAAATTTCCGACACATGTAAACATATGAACTCAGATTTTTAAAACAATTGTTTAAGGACAATTGTGTACTAAATTTGAACGGCACAAAGAATACAATGGACAAAACTAGCGAGTATTACACCCCATAAAAACCATTGTACTGAGAAAGGAAATCGTGCAAATGATTATCTAATATGTGGTCAGAATATAGTCTGAATTGTAGGACTGGGATGTGAAGCTGATGTAATAAGATCAAAGGTTAGAAACCAACTGTAGGAATTAATATTATATTTATCAGGTGTATGCAATATGCATAATTAATTCTAATAAAACAAAATATTCAAATAATCAGTATTTCTGGTAAAATATATGTTCGCATGTTTGTTTCAAAAGCATAAATACAAAATAAACTGTGTGAAACTTGTGCCTACCACAGGGATCGAATCGCGAACTATAGCATTATACATTTTCAAGTGCACTGCTGGGTCACCGGGGAATGTTTGTAGTTAAAATTATATAATATTGGTTTTGTTTTGTTTTAAATTTCGCGCGAAGCTACTTGAGGGCTATCTGCGCTAGCCCTCCATAATTTAGCAGGGTAAGACTAGAGGGAAGACAGCTAGTCATCACCACCCACCGTCAACTCTTGGGCTACTCTTTTACCAACGAATAGTGGGATTGACTGTCATATTGTAACGTTCCCCCGGCCGAAAGGGCGGGCATGTTTGGTGTGACGGGAATTCGAACCCGCGACCCTTGGATTACGAATCGAGTGCTTTAACCACCTGGCCATGCCGGGCCTATATAATATTATTTGTGAAAAAAAAGTGGTACTATATTAGTTGATAAAAGGTGTTGTAAAAAGTCTTAAAAATCGTGGTAAAGCATAATTTTATGTATGCTAATGGAGTAATGTACAACGGTGCTCATATAATGTTTAAACATTTGTAACCGCAACATCTGTGGCTAGAAATTTTAAAACATTATATAAAGTCCGAAAAAACTAAAAAGAAAATGTATATAGGAGTCAAGACTACACGTAATGCGATAAACTATAGTGTTGGGAGAGATGTATAAACTGTCGATGTCAAATTCATATTAAACTTTCTAGAAAATAAGATTTGTAATACACTTATTACTGAGGTATTCCAGAATGTTATAACGCGATTAAGTTCTAATTTTGTGATTTACATGGGCAGGAAAAATAATTAGGAGAAGAAACAAGAAAGCCGTATTTGTGGTTTAAAGATATATGTCATGTTTGGCTAATAGAACAAATATAGCAGATACCTGCAAAGCATTTGTAGTCAACTTTGTATCTTTATTACAACAGTATTTCGTCACCCAGTGGCATAACGGCATGTCTACGGACTTACAACTCTAGAAATTAGGTTTCGATACCCGTGGTGGGCAGAGCACAGATAGCCCGTTGTGTAGCTTTGTGCTTGACTTTTAACAAGAACAAATAAACAACAGTATTTCTGTAAGTCCAGAATTTCTAAAAAAAATCGCAGACACCAATGGCTATCAGTCCATTTTCTTCGGCTTAGCATTATTTAACCCTTTATTAAGTACCGCCTGTGTTTCATAATGTAGTAAATTAGCTCCGTGATTTATGTAAATATTTATTTCAGTTTATTTTGGGCTAAACTTTACCATACTTAATACTATTAATAGATCCCCTTATAAGTTTATTATACGAGGTAACATTAAAACTTTGATAAGCCTTTAAGATGTTGAAATTTGGTTGAATGGACTGCAACTGCCTGTTGTAGAAATAACATCCTCTATAATTGTGTTTTTACTACAGATACTTGCCGGCCATTCAATCACATTTCAATCACAAACACTCTGCCTAAACAATTTATCAAAGAATACTTTCAACATGTTGTTCTACCAAATGTGTACTGAAGTGTGTTTACATCCGTTGAAATTAAGCGCTTGCGCATTCGTATTTAGGGCCTCACGAATTTTCAGGATGGACAAAAATCGAGTATTATTATAATAGAGAGAAGTAATTTGAGAGAAGAATACATAATAAAAATAAATTATTGAGATGTAGGAGTTTACGATAATTCGTTTTTAAATGCTTAGAAAATAAGAGAAATGTATTTTATTTATATAAAGTATGTAAGTACAATTGCATTATACATATTTTGTTTTACTAACAAAGAGCATGCTAGCCACAAAATGCATCACTGAAATCTTGTTTGGTTTGCTTTGAATTAGCCCCCCCAGTGGCTCAGTGGTATGTTTGCGGACTTCCAACCCTAAAAAACAGGGTTTGATACCCGTGGTGGGCAAAGCACAGATAGCCCATTGTGTAGCTTTGTGCTTAATTCAAAACAACAACAAATTGTTTTGAATTTCGCGCAAAGATACACGAGGGCTATCTACGCTAGCCGTCCATAATTTACGTCCTGTACCATCATCAATGAATTATATAGTTGAAAATTTGTTTGTAATTAAGCACAGAGCTACACAATTGGCTATCTGTGCTCTGCCCACCACGGCTATCAAACCCCGGTTTTTAGCGGTGTGTCCAGAGACATGCCACTGCGCCACGTGGGGGTGGCTGGTAGTTGAATAGGAATAAAAACTACGATGGTTTTACTTCACATATTGGAGTGATAAATAATATAGTTAATTAATATATAATATAGTTAATTAAGCACAGCGTATAAAGAAGCATGTCAGATTAGACTCTGGGTAAAATAAAGTTTATTACCAGAAACTAAAGTTAGGGAAAGAAGTCCCTGCGTTCTGACGGTTTTATATCCTCACGATCACTTATTTCCCGTAATATCGTGCTTTTTAATACTACTTTATGGGATTATTCATGAAATGCAATAGGGCTGTAAATCGTTCGAATTTACTTTATTGATAATATCGTAAAATGTGATTTGTGTGATAGCCATTATGAAATTTTTGTCTGTAGCACGTACTGTAATTAAAACGGTATATTTTATGCAAATACAAATATAATATTTAGTAGTTAAGTTAATTTTAGGTGAAAGAAGCAGAAAGACGTAGAAATGTTTTGTTTTTCACACATATTTAGCATAATTGTATTCTACGTGTTTTTTTATCCCGATGACACAACGGTGACTTTGTAGGCTTATAAAACGTTTGACGGTTTTTGCATTTAGTTCCAGGTGTCGCTGTTTGTTTTGTAATGAACTAATCATAAAGCTACAAAATGGGATATCTGTGCTGTGCTTATCACGGGTATCGAAATCCGGTTTATAGTGTTGTCAGTACGCAGACATGCCGCCGTGCCACATGTTAGCCCTTGTGCAGATTTGCGCTAAAAAACAAAATAAGACAAAACTACGTGACAAGACAAAACATATCACAAAAATGGAAAAAAAATTCATAAAGACACTTAAACATATCCTACTAATATATTAACATTTATAAAATACTGTTTTCTAATTTATGAAACCTTAACTGTTGTTACTGATGCTCTCATTTTAAAACTATGATTCTCATGTCAAATAAATATTGTTTGTTTTTGTTTGTTTTTTGAATTTCGCGCAAAGCTACTTGAGGGCTACGTGCACTAGCCGTCTCTAATTTTGCAGTGTAAGACCAGAGGGAAGGCAGCTAGTAATCACCACCCACCGCCAACTCTTGGACTACTCTTTTACCAAAGTATAGTGGGATTGACCGTCACATTATAACGTCCCCATGGCTGAAAGGGCGAGCATGTTTGGTGCGACCGGAGTTCGAACCCGCGACCCTCAGATTACCAGTCGAACTCCTTAACCCACCTTGCCATGCCGGGCCAAAATAAATACTTCCTCTTCCATCTTTTAGTATCATGAATGCAAAGAAAATCAGATTGCTTTCCTAGCTACTTAATTAATTACACAACGTTGGGTAAGTAAGGCTGTTTTTAGCCGCTACAAACTTTCAGCTCATAGCTTCGTCATCTCTTGATAGATTTTAGATCTAATTACAGTTTGGGGAAAATGAGGTTAAACCTTTTCGATTGATGCATTTGACTCTTCATCTCAAGATCTCGTAGATTAACCTACTCTAATCCTTCATAAATTTGTTGGTAAAAGATTAGCCCAAGAGTAATGGCGGTGGGTAATGATGACTAGCTGCCTTCCCTCTAATCTTACACTGCTAAATTAGGAACGGCTAGCGAAGGTAGCCCTCCTGTATCTTTGCGTGAAATTTAAAATATGCAAACAAACAAGCAAACAAAATCCTTCCTAAGCGAATTACAATTTGAGGGTAGAGATCCTGATAAGTAGTAAAATCGTATCGAGTATAAGCACACCCCACGCTTCGTATTCCTAGCGCACAAAAATGCGTGTCTTCCTATAGGAAAGCCACACCGAGCTATCTGCTGTGTTCACCGAGGGGAGTAAATCCCTTGATTTTAGATTTATAAATCCAAAGCCTTATCACTGTCCAACCGAAGGACGCGAACATAAATATAGTTAATAAAAAGGTAAAAAAAAATCTCATAGATCAATCTACTGTAATCCTGCTTTAAAGAATTTCAAAAGCCGCGGCTATTGAGGATTCCCTTTTGTATTATTTTTAACATTATTTCAAGATAAAGTGTGAACTGAATTTTAAGGTTTATGGGTTGTTATATATGATACCTTCAGTCAACTGTACATAGTACATTTCATTCGTGTTATTAATATATAAACTTTACATATAGTCAGGGAACACGGTCTCTGAAGTCTCAATTGATCGAAAGCCAGTATACGTTGTCAAGTCTTTCGATGTGATTAGTTTCAAGTTCTCTGAAAATTCATTTTATACTTTTGCGTCAAACGTGATCTAATTTTCTTTTGCAAAGTTGGTGTAAACAGAAAGTCAGCTGATGTTTTATCTTTAGTGGTTTTATTTTACCACATTTTACGTAAAAGCACACCACCATCAGAAATATCAAATATGAGAAAAATTTTAATTCAGAACTTTATGCAGGGGCAAACTTAGTTAACTTGAGGCTCTAGAAGCAAAGTAATCAGATCAGAAAGCCCACTAATAGACCTAATAGAAGGGCTGAGGGGGAATAGATTCAGGGGTCTTGCCCTAAAACGGTTTTTAAAGTTAAGGTTCAAATTAAATTCCTCGCTGTTAATTTTTAAAATTAGACATCACATTTTTGTTGCACTTTTAAAGAGAAAAATAACAAATATACTTTAAATTTAAATATTATTTAAACCAATAAATGTGAGGCACCTAAAAGCTCGAGACTCCAAGCACGCGCTTGTACGTAAGATCAACATTGACGTTAGGAATTGATTTTTTTCTAGGTTCTGAGCACTATGTTGTAGAAAGAATTATGTAAAATTACACTTTGCCTGAAACGTTTTCGTGATACGACGAACAGCTCAATAGTATATTATCTTAAAATAATATACTGTTTGACGTAGTTCCTGTAGTCGATATTTTTATATTTATTTGATGTTACTTAAAGCTACATTTTTGTTATCATTAGTAGAGATATTTACTTCTAGCTTTGATCCTATGTTGTAGGAGAACATTTGACATGGAACTGCCAATCTCATTTACAAAAACTCGTTGTTCAAGCCTACTTCACATTTAAAAGAAAATATTTAAACTCTGAGTAGAACGGTCTCTGTTCAGAACACTTAGCCTCTGTCCGCTAATTTGCAATTAGTGACATAAAAAGCACTTTAATCAGCATTTGTCACCACTACAAATATACAGGGGACCGTCATCGTTATATCTTAGCAAGAACATTACGTTTTCAGCTCCAGCTGTTGTTTATGAGTGCTTGGAAATCAAAGTTTCTCAAAAAACAATTAAAAAACTCTGTAAACATGGCTTTAAAACAAACGTTCCCGAGAAATGGATATGGAGTAGCACAGACAAACTTCCCAATTTATACCCGGTTTTTTCAGTAATTCGTAACAAGTTTACAACAATATTATTGTACGCTATACTATTAATTGTTTTAAATTTAGAAGCTTTGTATCATTGTTAGAGAGAGTTTATCATGATGTACTGATGATGTGGATGTCTTTAAGTTTCTCGAATTCTAGATTACATGTGATGGGGTGAGCACACGTCGTCTAGTTTTTCAAGAAAAAACTTGTGAAAATAGCGTAATAATATTTAAACACCGTAATGTTGTTGGACAGCTAGTTAATAATTGAGTAAGTTAAATAAGGAGTTGATGAAATGGATAGTCAATCAATTAGAGAGAATTAATATTGATCAGTGATGACGAGAAAATCCACTTGTAGAAAAAATTATATAATTAAAATTATTATTGAGCCAGAAAGTTAATCAATGAGTCAGTGAGTGAGTTAGTCAATTATTAGTCAGTAAGTTATCGAGTTAGTTAGTCAGAAGTGTACATTTTGTGCGTAGATACCAGAAAAAAGTTAATACGTAAGTGACTGTTAAGCTATGTTTTTGAGTTAGACCTGTCAATGAACGTATTCAGTAGAACGCAGTCGAAGAAGTAATTCGTGTTCGTTTCCGTTAAGCAGAATGAACTTTACGATATTTTTTACTGAATAATAAAAAAATAACCCACGAACACGAAGAGTTACTACAATTATATTTGTATTCAGTGACTATCATTTAGGTTTCTGACAATGCAGTTAATTTTCGGGTGGAATTAAAGTGGAAGAGAAAAAAATCACTGCTATTTCTGATTTTTATTAGGAATTGAAAAATACTGTCTGCTGTGTTTATATCGAATACATTCTAGATACGACGTGAAATAGAGCAAATGTTTCTCATTAAGATTCTAATCAATATGATTTAAAATAATTTGGCAGCTTAATAATTGATAACAGTTAAGAAATATTTCGAAAAATAACCAAAGTATTAGAGACTTTGCTAAGCTACAACTTTCATTCCTTTTATGGATAATTTGGATACAAAATAAATCAATAAAAGTGATGGATACAAGTAAATAAAAATACGGTACATAAACATAAGTTATTTAAATAGTAGAGGTTTCTCTTTAAAATACCGAAGTATTAAAATATTACATAGAGGTGAACATTGAATTAAATATAGTACAACGTATTCATATTAATAATTATGTTGCTATATAACTTTATGACAGCCCAGCCTGGCCTGATGGTTAGGGCAGTGGACTCGTAATCCGAGGATCGTGGGTTCGAATCCCCGTCACACCAAACATGCTCGCTCTTTCAGACGTGGGGGCGGTATAATGTGACGATCAATCCCACTATTCGTTGATAAAAGAGTAGCCCAAGAGTTGGCGGTGGGTGGTGATGACTAGCGGCCTTACACTGCTAAATTAGGGACGGCTAGTGCAGATAGCCCTCGTATAGATTTGCGCGAAATTCAAAAAGTAAGAAACAAATAATTTATGGTAGTACAGTTCAGTACCGGTGGGGTTCACGTGGTTGCATGGCATAGAATAATCTTAAGTTTATATTTCTCACAGTACTAGGTACAAAGAAATGACATAAAGTATTGGATGAAATAGCTCAGTGTCTACGTAAAATATACAGGGGCTGCAGTTGTAACTGCTCGAAGCATCTGCAATGGTAATTATATTTATGATTTTAGTGTTAACTCCATAATCATAGGGACCCTTAACTAACAATTCAGGAATTCTTAAGTAGTTTGAGGTATAAAGGTTAAAAGGTCAGTGGAGTCGGTGATTCTAAGGTGAAGTATGCTTACGAAAATAAGATACGTTTGATGTAACAGACGAAATTCTACTTTATTATCTTGAGTAGGGAAGGAGCACCGAACCAAATTTTCCGATTGGATTTAACCCCTAGTGGCACAGCGTTATATCTGCGGATTCACACCGCTAAAAACCGAATTTCGATACCCATTGTGCAGCTTTGTGCTTAATTCTAAACAAACGTAGCCTGTGATATCACGAAGATAAGAATCCAGTTTAATTTTACAATTGACTATTGGAGATCACGTTTTTAACTGCATCTATTTGGTTATTATACCGTAATGATTATAGCCTAGCCAATTAAAATCCACACACTTTCACGAAGTTACAATTTTTGATAATTAAACATGCTAGTTCAAACTAACGTTTTCTTTTCAGCTTGATGACCATGAATATATTTATATTTGATTTAGCCCTAATCATTTAAAGGTATATATAGAATGTTAGAATTTATTATGTCAGTTTTCATGTTAAATACACGTATGACTGACTGGTGACAATAATTTTATATGTTTAAGAATATCAGTGCAGCTGATTACGTTTTTATTGTTGCTGAGTGATTAAGAATATATCAGTATAGCTGATTATGTTTTTATTGTTGCTGATTGATTCAGAATATATCATCATAACTGATTATGTTTTTATTGTTGCTGATTGATTAAGGATATACCTGTATAGCTGATTATGTTTTTATTGTTGATGACTGACTTAGAATATATCATCATAACTGATTACGTTTTTATTGTTGCTGTTTGGTTGAGAATATCAGTGCAGCTGATTATGTTTTCATTTTTACTGGTGAAACAACCGGATGAACACTCGTGACAACAAAGACCATCTTGGTTCCATTTATTTAGAGCCTCATCCTATGATGGATTCAATGAGTCATACTTTTAAATTTAGATTAAATTCAAGAAGGTAATGCTATGGTCACCGCATTCAACAGACATGAGGTTTTTTTGGTAAGTCACGGATGTAATGATCTTGGCTGTATGTTTGGTATTTTGGACATCTGGGAGGGTCAGGTGCACATGACATCTTACACCATGGGTATATTAATGTTGTTCCAGGATAATATTTATGTAATTACTACAAGTGGATCAGAGACTTGCTTGGTTACCCGTGCATTTACTTTGACTCCTTACACGGCTACGTTCATATGAGTAATTATAGCGATATTTTTATGTCGAATACACTTTTTATTAACTTTTTTATGTGCAAAATGTCCACACGTCACCAACAGTTCATCTAGTATTCGTTCATATTACTCGTCAGTTTCAAATTGTCTCTGCATAACACATCTTTGTAATAGTTTGTTTGTAATTAAACACAAAGCTACACAGTGGGCTATTTATGTTCTGTTCAACACTGGTGTCAAAAACCTGTGCTAGGGTTTACTTCTATTATTGCAGAGTTTCCCAGCAATGCTATTCAAGAAATATCTTCCCTAGCCGTCCCTAACATACAGTAATAGACGAGAGGAAAGTAGCTAGCCAAGTGCGCACAGCGCCACCTCTTTGGTTATTCTAACCGAATTGTGGGCTAAAAGGTCAAGCATGTTCGATGATAAGGTTCAAACACATGATTCGCAGATTGCGAGTGGAGATCCCAAACTACAAAGCTATGTCAGGTCTGTTTAAAAATTAATTAATTTAATTTTGTAAAATGTTTGTCTTAGCCAATCCCATTACTGCTGTTGTTTTAGCGCGAAGATATTCAATGGGCTACCTGAACTCTGTCCACCACGGGTAATCGAATCTTTAATTTTAGCGTTATAAGCCCATAAGCTTACTGCTGACCCACCAAAGAACACAATACAGCAGATTTACTGAGTTTGTACTAATATGTTTAAAACCATCACTCTAGTAATGCTAGAAGGATTTGCCGTGAAATCATCGACTATCTAACAATACAGTGAATTGGCCCAAAATAGTGGACCGTTTGAACATTACAATTACCTTTTAGAAGAGATTCGATCTTTTATAAACCATGCTGCAAGATAAGTGTCTCCTATTTTACAGAGATGGGTCACATGAACGAGTTATTGTTCATTCTGTTATATTTTTTAACTTATCAGTAATTCCCATGTTAACGCTGTTTAATTTACTTTCATGGACGTCGACTGGACGTTCAAAAAACAACAAACAAACCAATATGTGTATGAAAAGAAATCCGGCAAATGGTTTTTAAGAGATTATCAACGCTTAAGGTATTAATACGTAATGACAACACTTGCTATAGTATTAGCTTAGACCTTTATTCACGATACAAGCATTTGCTAATCCTTCGTTTGTTACTCATTGTGTACATGCTTGTGAAAGCACAAGTTAAAACCTAAAACTTACCGACTCTCTAGCGAATTAATAAACCGCTAAGCAAAGGTTTTCTCAAGAGGATAGGTGGAGTTAAAGGAAGATATAGCGTGTTACTGATTTATGCTGATTCATGTTTGAAGACGATAAGTTAAATAATGGCGAGCTACGTCTTATATGTTGAGTTTGTATACATAGTCTTATAAAGGTTATTGTGTTCGATGTTTATGCTGTTAGTGATATTTTGCTATATAAGACATGTACTTTAACTGTAAAGGCCATAAGACCATCAAATTGCTTCAAACTAATTACAACGCTTTTAAATATTTTTCATAGAAATGCTTAGAGTGCTTTTCGGTGGAAAATTTAATAGAACTAGGTTTCTTTGGATATGCCGTTCTTATGAGAAACACTACAAATTCTTGCTTAATACTTTCAATTAACAATAATTTAAACAAGTTCTTAAATTTCAGTTTCATTTATTCTATGTTAACGCCTCTTAATAGCACATTGACTTCTGGAGAAACTATGTTTTCTGTACTATTAGGAAAACGATTGATTTTGTTTGTTTGAAGTTAAGCACAAAGCTACGCTATGTGGACGTTTTATGTCCACTACGTGTATCGAAATCCAGTTTCTAGCGTTGTAGGTCTGCAGGTATACCTCTGTGCCTCTGGTGGGGTGGGAAACGGAAACAACTCATTTTCGAAAACAAAACATGCCCGACAAGAGAAGGTTTGGATATTTATCGAATAATAAAATTAATTATAACAGCTAAATGTTAAAAACAACTTCAAAGACACTTGTATTAAGGCATCGAGCTGGATTAAATATAATCTCAATACCGCTCTATCGATATCTCTCGGTTTATTCTTTATATGCAGGACTGGTAACTTGAAGACGCAAGTTTCGTCTTACGTATCTCTAAATGGTAGCTCCTTATTTTCTTATTTTTATCATTTTATGTTTATCTTTTTCTTATTCTTATTTTAACTTGGGAAAGCAGTCATCTTCTCACAACTGTCTACAGGCAGTGAAGGGTAATATGGATGTGGGACGTTGTGAGCTTGAACACCTATATCTCGCTCTCCTAATTTCTAACCTTCTTATGTAAGACTAGCGAATTGTAGGTTAAGACTGACAGACAGTGTATCCCCACCGCAATGTGGGTCCTACCTATCAATCACCTCCAAACCTAGGATACATTTAATAATCTGAGGTTATAGCTTGTACCCTAGGATCTTTTTAAAAAAATGCAGCGTATTTTGTTTAATTTCAATGTGTTTTGTTTTGACTTAAAAATTATGATTATAATATATATAATTATTTAGGTGAAATTAAGAGCTGCCAATCCTCAATAAACCATAAAAATAGCGGAAGAAGAAACATAAACTATACAGAATATCTGTCTTTACTCAAAACTCTGTATATGTGCTCGTGTAGGATGTATGCAATTACATTTGAAAGCTTAATTACCTGACCATTAAGTGAAACTAACATTATAAATCATATAACTTAAGGTGTCACTTGAGTGGCTTTTGGAAACGCCAAATAAGGTGAACATTATAAAATCGTTATATGAACATTCGTAAAATTATAAGCAGAAATTATTTACATCACTGTAACAGTTTTCTGGTTCATCAGAACCACCGTTTCGCTTGTACCCCATATATAATCCACATTATTAGAGTTTACTGAGCTTCTCTTACGAATCTTAACTGCAAGTATAAAAGGTGTAATTCCTATTGGTGGCTGGTTGTGTAAGTTCCCAATTACAGTTCCCGCTACATATATGATGATTCTGAAACATTGTTGAATAGAGTGAAGCACAGACCACTTGCTTGTTTGTTGTTAAACAATGAGCTGTCTGTACTGTACTCAACGTAAGGATCAAACTTTGAATATTACCGTTATACACTTTCAAGGGAAGGACAATTTCTAGTACAATTAACAATGAAAACATTAAAGCTACTTTGTGTAATTTGTTATACTTATGTTCCTAAATTTTAGAATGAACTTTTACACATATATATATTATGCAGTCATGTTTTGATAAAATAAGTTCAGGAACATATATCGTTTTAAAATGCCTTAGCAAATGATGATGATAATATATATACATGTTTCACCTTGTTCAAAAATATCAATCAACAAAGGCATTCCACAGTTTGCTGTTAGTTTCATAAGTTAAAATCACATGATCTAACCTGAATGAAGTTCAAACGACGTATTTCCTGTTTATGCCAAGTCAGCTTTAATTATTCGCCAAGATCTACTGGTTTGCCTGCAACGGTTTTCGACTGAACAATAAAGATGATGTTTGTTTTGATAATAACAAGAACAATGTATTCAAAGAAATAAAATATATATTTTGAGAGTATTTAAAATACAGTATATATCAAATTAACAGCCTTTATGTTTTACGGCATTAGTTAAAACAGTTCATTTCTTTTCTCAAATGTTTATGATTTTTACTAATAGAGAATGATTAATTTCAATATACATACTAATGATCCATATATATGTGTCATTCTCATTTATGGTTCCATTATATTTAACCTCATATAATGTACTAACAACGAAAAAAATACTTCATTTGAGTAAACAAATTTAGAATGAGAGATAAATTCGCTATACGTAACTTTTAAATTTTACGCATATGAAATTATAGATGGCATATGTTTTTGTTTGTTCGTTTGCATTCAGTTTTTACCTGTGTATTCAAACAGGCAATTATCATTTTGCGGGTTGACGTCGTAAGATATCTATCATTTAAGTGAATAATGTACACACACAAGCTAGAAGCACGAATGAACAACATATTTGCATCAAAACGTTGGTATATCGATCTTCTTTGTTTAACAATAAACTGTGGAAGAGTAAACATTGCGAAAGACATGTTTATTGGGCGTTTCGAAATAGCCTAATTTCATCTCCACAAAATTCTAAAGTCAACAAGAGAAAAGACATAAACAGGAGGTTATTCAATGACTCTGAATGGAATTTGGTTTGGCAAAGCTTTTATATGTATATAAACTGAAAAAAACACACTAATAAAACCGCTAAAACTATTCCTGGACAAAATATAAAAATAATGAAACCTGAAGCTTACTACTAGAAACGTAAGAGCAAGATAATTTTAATTATAGTTAACAAATAATAGCCCCCGCTAGTACAGCGGTAAGTCTACGGATTTACAACGCTAAAATCAGGGGTTCAATTCCCCTCGCTGGGCTCAGCAGATAGCCCGATGTGGCTTTGCTATAAGAAAAACACACACACACACACACAACAAATAATTATCACAAAGTTTAAAAATAGAAAGTTTAAGGCATTTACATATAACGATACCATACAAGTGTAATTTGTTTGAAATAAGCAAGCTTGTTTGTTATTAAGCACAAAATTACAAAATAGGCCATCTGTGCTCTGCCCACCGCAGGTATCGAAATACAATACTGAGCGCTATAAACACTCAGACGTATGGCTGAGCCACATAATTAACAAATGTTTTCCCATTGTTTCAAATACTAATTAATTAGTTAAGCTTAACTCAATAAAATCTTGTGGCATGTTTTCAAATGACAACAATATTTTAGATTTTTTAGCATGGTTGCTCTCAGCCATACTATATGAATACATAATAATTTTGGAAAAAGACCGTTAGATAAGTTTATGAGATCTGTCATCGTCAAACGGCTGTATATTTATCACATACGATTTAAATTAGCAAAATTACACTAACATTTCCGATATAGAAAACATTTTCAACCCACAATTTTAATGAAAAATTTTGTACGTTCATTTTACTTTACAAAATAAGCAGACTAAAATTCCGATAATTGTATATGTATTACTATTTTATTGATGTCTTAGATATATATATGCAAAACATGCAAATTACAAGGATGCGGGAATTTTAAGAGATATATATATAGCTTTTTAAGTTGTTCATTTCGTCTACGGTATATTGAAATTAACAAAATTCAATTTGGTATTCGGCGTCTTGACTTTCCAAGAAGATGGGCGGAATGATTTTGCTTGAAGGAAAGTTAGAGTTCAAGTGCACTTATGTCGCCAGCAGATGATGATGTCCTCATCAAAACTTACTTCTACCTGTGGATATTTTAGGAACTGAGAAACGGTTTCTGAACCAGATTATTCACTGAAAGTCATCAATTTACTTACTTTTTAACTCTTTCGCTAACTGAACTTTGGGAAAAACAAACTTAAAGCAAAATGTTTAACTAATTCAAGTTATAAAGCAGTCAAATAAGTGCGCTTCGAAATATAATTTACAGAAACACTGTTCTCCTCGGTGGACTCAGCAGATAAACCGATGTGGCTTTGCTATAAGAAAAAAAAACCACACACACACAGAAACATTGTGTGGTGGCATTCATTGGTAACTTATAATCGAGAACCAGAAACTATTCTTGTTTAATAAAAGACTGATAGCACTTATAAATAATATTTGTATGATATTTCTAGAAACGGATGCACTTTATTTCTGCTTCTCTATACGTGTGGTTAGATTAGATGTCACTAGTTAAAATAATTCTTAAAACTCATGGACTTTAGATGATTCAGAACACGTGATGTGGAAGCCAACCGAGGTACGAAAGGAGCAGTTAACAAGAATTTTCAAACATAGTCGTTGTGACTAAATTTATGTATTATTAAGTTCCCTAAACTTTCACTACGGTAGTAATTTGTAGGAGCGATGCTGTTAGGCTTAACAGAACACAGACCAGGGAGCAGGTTTAACCAATTAACAACCGTACTTGTACACAAAATTTGAGACGCGCAGATTGTTATGGAAACATTTTTGTTTGTTTAGTTTTTGGTATTTGTAAGTGGAGGTTAAAGCGATATCTTTTTCTCTTTAATAATTTCACGTGGTTTATATTTTATCAACATGTTTGACACTAATGCTCAACAACAAGTGCCAAACTTCTCTCCGAATAAGTAATGTAATACTATAGAAAATGCTAATTTCAGTTACATTATTTATATGCCTGGTTCTGGTTCTCTCTCCAGATGTTGTTTTTGGCAGACTACATCTTTCTGAATAGCTAACGTCTACAATTATTTTTAAAATTCATAATAAAGTTTATCTTCTTTTAAATGTCCCTATATCTGTTTCGCAACATGTGTTCTTTTATTTCTAACTGATAATACATATTTCATCTCAAGCTCCTACTAGGCTATTTTAAAATGCTTTTAAAATAATTATTTAAAAGATATATTTAGCTTTATATTAAACTTTCACTTAGATGAACAGAAACAAAACCGTAATAAACGAAACTAAAAATCAGTTTTTAATTTGGCTAGTTTTGGATTTTGCGCAAAGCTACACAGCTTTGCTACGAAATAAAGCTAAGTTTGTAAAAGAGTAGTGCAAGAGTTTGCGGTAGGTGGTGATGACTAGCTGCATTTCCTCTAGTCTTACACTGTTAAATTACGGACGGATAGCGCAGATAGCTCTTGTGTAACTTTGCGCGAAATCCAAAAACAAACTATTCTGGTTGAAATTCTGTTACATCGTTTTCCCTGATAGAGATTTCGGCTATGTTTCTCGCCTAGCTATTATTTTAATTTTTTATGGTTTAAGTATTGCACGAGTTCTAAGTTTTATCGAGGGATAAAATATTTTTGTTTTCTGACGGAAGTCGGCCTGGCATGGTCAGGTGGTTAAGTCGTAATCCGTGGGTCGCGGGTTCGAATCCCAGTCACACCCAACATGCTCGCCCTTTCAGCCGTGAGGGCGTTATAATGTTACGGTCAATCCAACTATTCGTTGATAAAAGAGTAGCCCAAGAGATGGCGGTGGGTGGTGATGACTATCTGCTTCCCCTCTAGTCTTACACTGTTAAATTAGGGACGGCTAACACAGATAGCCCTTATGTAGCTTTTCGCGAAATTCAAAACAAACCAAACCCGATGGAAGCCTCGGCTATAATTACTGTTTTCGTTTGAGATATTGATATATCGATGTAGTTAATCTATTTAATTATTTCTAATTATGAATTTGCTAAGTATTTTCAAATTCTATATTTTTGATGCTTTAATTTCACTTACCTGTATGAAAACATAGCTGTACAGAATTATCAATTTATATCTGTTAACCAAGCCAAGCCGAAGCTAATAGATGGAACATTGGTATCCGTGGTGGGCGTAGAAAACATAGCCCATTGTGTAGCTTTGAGTTTAACGACCAAAAATTAAACCAAGATGAAACCATCTTTTTGTTTCAGTGTCTCTCACTATAGGTGAAAGCTATGCCATGACTTTTAGTTTTATAACTTAAATTATTGTTTTATTATATTTATTTTTAACAAAATTGAATCTCATAATACATTACAAGGTGACTGAAAGTTGCAATAAAAGTGTGATAAGTTATACGCATGTCTTCATATTTTGAAAAAAATTAAAACTTGGCCATTGACCGAGATAACACCATAATGGTTACTATGTAAGTAGAATCTCTTTTAAGTTACCGCTTTTTTCTATTTATAAATTTCTATTTATAAATCACACTTATCCAGAGGAGATGTTATTTTCAAGACGCGTAGTCCTAAACAGATGTGCAACTGGAGCTGTAATCGTAACGTTTAAGTATGTTAAAGAGTTTTGAGATTTTGTAAAAGATAAACCGTTATAAATGGTATTTCATGGAGTTATTCTTCACCTAAAGAATCGTTGCACAAAGTCCGTTTAGTGAAAGAGCTTACTCAGATTTCTTTGTTTACTTTGAATTTCGCACAAAGCTATACGAAGGTTATCTGCGCTAGTCGTCTCTAATTTATTTTCAACTAAATTGAATCTCATAACACGTTATAAGGTGACTGAAAGTTTCGGAAAAAGTTGCTAGTCATCACTATCCACTGCCAACTCTTGTGCTACTCGTTTACTAACGAATAGTGGGATTGACCGTACGTTATAACACTCCCACGGCCGAAAGGGCGAGGATGTTTGGTGCGACGATAATTCGAATCTGAGATCTTCGGATTGTGAATAGAGTGACCTAACCACCTGGTCAACATAATCTTATGATCACAGCCTTCTTGGTAAGTTGTATTAAATATGCATCCTAGAACTTTGAGGTCAGTCACCCCGTCTCCCCTGAATGTACTGTTACATTTCTGAGACACAAGAAAACGCGAAATTACAACGGATGTAACCGTTATTTTTGTGACGTCTAGTTGGATTTCAGTACTGCCCAACTGCCTTAACCTACTATCCGGTTGTCTATATTCGAGTGTCATAATAAATTTATGTGTAGTAAATTATGTGTATGGCGAATGATAAACGAAAAACCATATATTAATCTTTCAAACAGGAAACAGCAAATACTGAACGTAAATGCTAATGAATGGATATGATAAATATTCTATCAGACGTTTTCTAATTGTACATACACGATTTTATGAGTTTAGTGTCATTGCAACCGTGTAATTTATTTTAACAAAATAATAATTAAAAAAGATGCTGATTTCTTAATATTTTTTTATTTAAACTTATCAACGCTGAATCGAGTGGCATGGAAAAGTATAGTTATAATCTTACTGCCTGTCTTCGTGTTTTAGTCACGTTGAAAATTTAAATAGAATTTATAAATGTAAGGTTTACCAGATGGAGATTGAAAGTAATTGTACTGATTGGCGGTACAGATCAGACATAAGACATGGGTGTCTTTAAACAAGTGATACTGAAATAGTTTAATATTCAATTTATTTGCCTGCTCTGTCTGCAATATTGAGAGTTAAACTTTAAACGAAAAAACTGATCTATTTTATACACTTTATAATTTGTGAAGTTTTGTGTGTGTGTGTGTGTGTGTTTTTATAGCAAAGCCACATAGGGCTATCTGCTCAGCCCACCGAGGGGAACCGAAGTGAAGTTTTGTATCAGATCGTTACTATGATTGTTAAATAAAACAAAAGCTTATTCATCTGATATACATGAACAGTTTTTGCTGAATTCTATAGATTATTTCATGAACTGCATAGAATCATGATTTTTCAACGTGTTACAGGTCTTGGAAAACTGTTTTCTATTGTAAAGTAAACTCTTTTGAATATAACCCTTAGCAATGTTGATAATGTTATACTTATTTGTGTATGCAGTCAAATTCACTAACCCTTCATGTTTACTATATAAAGTCAAAGAATGGTATGGGCTAAGTAAAACAATATGTCAGTTAAATATAATATGTGCCTCTGAACCCTTTGATAGAACAAACTTTTTGTTTTCAAATTAGACGTCGGATTTAATTTTCTCTTTTTTAAAGATGTATAGTGACCTCCAAGTATGAAACATCTCAAATGATTTCATAATATATTATAAACTACTCAATTCGTTCTTGAGAGTTTTGTTTTTGGTACTTACAAAAATATTTTCCTTTTCATGGTAATGAAAAAAACTAACCAACTTCAATTTATTGTTATTTTTCATTTCATTATTTTGGATGATATAACGAGTGCAAACAAGGTTTAAAGTAATCTAGTTATCTAGAAATAAATAAAAAATAGAGCTATCATAATTTTTAACAGCATAGGAATGTGAGATAGAGAAATAACTGGGCAACAAATTATATTAATTCTTCAACCACGCGTTTCTTTGTATAATTTCTTTGTATGCTGTGACGAACCTGTTTTTACACATGTTTAAAATAATTAATGATTAAACGACAATAAAGAATAGAATACATTCCCGAGGTTAATTTCTTTGTGTAAGTTTTCAGTAATTCATTAAAACCTAGTTATTTAACACTAACTGAGATACTGTACTTAGTGGTCACAGTTATACACAATCTGATTGTTGATTACTGAGAGAACAAAACTTAATTAACGATCAGCAACTGATCAACAGTTAATTAATGATTACTTCTAATCCACAAGCTGTGATTAATAATTACCTATTAAACTACACTTGATTAATATAATCAAATAAACAAGATACGAGCATTGCCCAGTGTTAGCGTGGATCCGGTGTTACGTAATTTGTGTTTCATGCTTTGATGTTCTGACTGTATTATAAGATTAAGAGTAGCCTACGAACTGGTGGTGGGCGGTATTGACTTACTGATTTCTACTTCAAAATTAATAACGGCTAGCGCATATATCCCTCGTGTAACTTTTCACAAATTCAACAAGTAAAAACCAAATCTACAAATTATAAGTGACGATTACCCATTGAACAACATATGACTAACTTTAACCATATATTCAGATGTTTATAAAAAATTATCACATCCTAGAAAATCTGATTAATAACTACCCTGCAGTAAAATCTGATTAGCGATTGACGTAACTCAGGCTTGTATTTAACTTAACGCTTAAGTTAAGCTACAATCTCTTCTCCACACACTAAAAACAAACCAAAACAACAATGAATCAGCTACCAATCCAAATTATTATAATTTCTTACACACATATTGTGAAATCGAGATGGCGCTCCTAACGTACACTTTTTTTTTTTTTTTTTGCATGTCAGGAGTTTTTAAAGCACAATTGAAATATGGTGATAAGGCTATCTTCTACCGTCTATAATTTTGATTTACTGACAAGAGGGAAGATTGGCATGCCCTTCTTCCCATCATAACACACCCTCAACTTAAAGTGCGGGAATATTTTGTGAATTCATACAGCTTCGAAATCTACATCTACCACAGGGAGAACTAATGCTCTTGAAACCTGAGGAAACAAAAATACGACACTGTTCTATTTTTACAAGTTATAAAGCCTTTCACTTTTTTCTTTAACTTAAACACCGAAATAATTGTTACAACAATATAGCAAAACTGCAAAAATCGTATCTTTTCTGGCTTACTTGAGTTTGACCTGCTTTGTCATAATTTTTAAATCGTGAAATTTTCGCACAGCTTTCATACTATTTAGTACAGAGACAGTTTTATTCCTCTTCAAACTCAAATTAATTCAAAACCATTTAAAATGCAATTAAATCATTCCCGATGCTTATAAAAGTTGATGGTTCACAATTATAAAACTTATAATTCCATAAATTGGCCTCTTCTGAAATTGAAAACAAAGTAGCAAATGCTATGGTTAAACCAGAAATAGGCTCTCGCCATCAACACGACGGAAATAGCTGATTCTGAATAGGATTAGTTAAGTAAGCAGGTTTAATAAAAACATTTTATATCTTTCGCTGTTGAAATTAGGGAGTATTAGCTTCAGGATACCGAAATTGGGTTTTTAAGAATGCTATTCTCACAGTTTGTTTGTTTTGAATTTTCAATTAGACGTCCCTAATTTAGCAGTGTAAGACAAGAGGGAAGGCATCATCACCCACCACCGACTCTTGGGCTACTCTTTTACCAACGAATAATGGGATTGACCGTCACATTATAACGTCCCCACGGCTGAAAGGACGAGCAAGTTTAGTGCGACCGGGATTCGAACCCGCGACCCTCGGATTACGAGTCGAACGCCTTAACACCCTTGGCCATGCCGGCTATATTCTCACAGAAACCACAATATTTGCTCATGAAAAGAAACGGGGAATTTTTTTTCGGAGAAGTTTAATTGTTGTAATTTTCGGTCATAAGACAAACAACATCAAAGAAAACTAGTGCCAGTCGTTAGATCTAAATGGAGAGTTTAAAAGTAATTAATAAAAAAATATTTAGCTTCTGTTATTAAAAAGAGAAGAAATAACCGTTTCTGCCTCCTTCCTGAGCGTTATCTGGTTCACGTGACAATATGGCTGCCTTCAGCCATTCAACGTATATGAAATGCTAAAATATATACAATTTTCCTCATAGTTGTTTGATATATCTTTCTGGGTTGCTTGTTGGAAATAAAGATTTCCTCACGAGGTTATTATTTGTTCAACATTTGCTCCACAAACCGACACGTTGTTGTTGATGAAAACCTGCCAGTTCGATTACTATGATTTTGTGCATCAACAGTAAATAAACATCATATTTTCACGGCGAAACCCGAGCATTTTATCGATTTTTGTTCTGTTTTAAATCTTTTCCTAGCCGTATTTAAGGATAAAACGTTGTATCTTGACCTTAAATATCTTTAATAAAGAATAGTTATGAAGTATATTACCATTAGGAAATTATTACAGATTAATTGAAACGTGGAATATAAAATAACATTTTTTTAAGTATAATGTACCCTGTACATCCATAGACAAGGGCACGTTTTATGTCTAGTAATTGTTGATTGTGACGTTAAGCGTCTACATGTTACATTTGATTAATCAAACGCATGCTCTAAGTATGCAGTAACCTAAGCTATACTATGCTTTGAACCATTTCGATGGGTGTAACCACATATTACTAAACTCTGTATTGCAATATAAATAACACCCATTTACACACAGGCGGTATCGACCTAGTTGGAATAATGAAAGCTGATATTCTTCGAAGTTGGTACAGTATATAGCTAGAACAGGTTTTGTATCACGTAACCCTATTACTAGGTTATCATGTTACAGCTAAAAAACTGAAGGAAATTACAACAGTAGAGTAAAATATCCGTACGGTAAGTCTCGGAAATGTTACCGTAATGAAAGTTAATAGCGGTAAGCTTAAAAATAAAACAACCATAAGGTGTACTTTATCTATGATTATAGCAATGTATCCTTAAGCCACATTGCTATATACTACAGATTATAAGTTGCATGTAATATAATAGCTTTGAAGACCACTGCCATATCGTATGTATGATAAATAAGTGATCAGTAATCAATATCAAACAGTACCTTATTGAAATAGATAGAAAAACAGAGATTTTTGAAACCAAGTTTAGGATCGTGATGTTATAAACTGGCAGAAATTTACCTTTTATCTAGAGGGGGCGCTGTGGTCTAAAACAACTTTAACATATATAAGCAGGATTATTATAAAAGCCATTCAGGATGTTTGACCACCATAACTCTCAGGTAACTTTACGTAGTTTATGATTCCTTTTAACATTTTGAATTTACTATAGAAATAATAACGACAAATCCAATTTTATGCGTTCGAAGAAATTTTTATGAGAAAAAAATCATACAATACTTCACGAAATTGTAAGAAATACATGTTGAGAAGGGATTGGATTACGGTATCAAAGGTTAATAAACCTATGTTACTTTAATGAGGCAAACTATACATTACTGTGAATATGATACAAGTGGAATTTGGGCAATTAAAAAAAAACAAGTTTCGTGTGTTGTTCTTTGTTTTATTCGTGTTACATGTTCCGTAATGCACGAAATGAATTTAATTAAGGGATACCTTCAGTGCCACTGGCGGTACTCCAGTGATAAATGTTGTGTTGGTAATTGCGTGCAATGTTGGCAAAAAAGAAATGACAAAAATGAAAACAAAACAACAGTGGAAAATTTTCTTAGTCGAGCTTACAGTACTTATGGATAAAATAAAAATTAATATAGGTACACTAGAACATTGACAAAAAAAGAGCAAATAAGAACACACACACACACAAATAAAGACCAGCGCAAAAAAAACACTGTAAAATAAAAGCATTTTCGTGTCACGTGACATTATAATATGCTTAGTGTTCCTTTCATACATTAGGTAAGCCTACAGAACAATATGGTACAGATAGAACAAAAATTTAATAAAATTCGTTTTTAGTAATATAATATTTTTCTTAACAAGCTAATATCAAGATATACAATGATCTCAGTGCGCTTCTGACTTTATATATTAGTCCTCCAGTGATGGGGGGCATAGCTAGGTGGTTAAGACACTCGATTCGTAAACCGAGGGTCGCTGATTCGAATCCTCGTCACACTACACGTACTCGCCCTTTCAGCCGTGGGGGCGTTATAATGTGACAGTCAATTCCACTATTCGTTGGTAAAAGAGTAGCCCAAGAGTTAGTGGTGGATGGTGATGACTAACTGCCTTCCCTCTAGTCTCACACTACTAAATTAGGGACGGCTAGCGCAGGTAGCCTTCGTGTAGCTTTGCGCGAAATGCAAACCAAACCAAATTCTCCAAGGGGGGACCTTGGATTCAGTTGTTCCTTCGGCGTAACATACATTACGATGCGAGAAATGAATTCATCAAATGAGCCTCCTGATCATAATACAACATTTGATACGACTACTACTTCGAAAATGCCAATAATGCGTTAATTCTCTATACATGTTGAAATGTTAAACACTAAATACTAGATTTTAATTTGCTTTCAACCGTTTCATAAGTTGGTGTTAGTAGGTTCAAACTGTACGTATTTACGTATGTAATGTACACTGTGTTGCGTCTCAGAGTCACATTTCCATTTTAGTGCCTGATAAACATGCATCCTAAACGTTGTCTTTCTGTCGAATAGGTGTGGTTTGTTTCATCGTAACTAGCTACTTTAGTGATATTCTGGAATTTGGCAACTAACAAAAACTCTGAAACTAAAACTAACTTCTATTAATTTTGACCAACAATCAGTTGTCGGAATGGTTTTAAATGAGGTATTAAGTTTTAAGGATTTGTGTAGTGCAGTGATGCAAGAATACTTTTACATTACATGTCTGCAAAAAAAGCTGGTTTGGGTTGAGAAAATTTTTTATGTAGAGGAGCGAACAACGTTTCGGCCTTTCTCGGTCATCGTCAGGTTCACAAAGAAAGAAAGAGGTAACTGACCGATATCTGACCACATGTTTGAAGGGGGTTGTGTAACTGAGTGTAGAAATGTAGAGGGCATGCTTAGATGTTTGATTATATTTATTAATATAGGTATAAAGGTGTTCCTTTGTATTGGTTTATTTTTGGCTTGAGTTGTTATATAAGTAAGGCTTCTTTAATTTTGAGTTTGTTTATATTTGTTTCTTTATTTAGTATTTGAGTGTTTTCTATGGTTATGTTGTGTTTATTTGATTTGCAGTGTTAGAAAACGTGTGAAGGTAACTTTTTGTGTTTTTTGAATCTGGTTTCCATTTTTCTACTTGTTTCTCCAATATACAAGTCGTGGCAGTTATCACATTGTGTTTTATAAATAATGTTGGTATGGCGTTTGCCAGTGTAGTTTTTACACAGTGTAGACCTCAGTTTTGTGCCTAGTTTTTAAATAAATTTTGTATTAACTGAAATGTCATATTTTGTTACTAGTTTTTGCCAAATGTTGGTTATTTTTCTACTGATGTCGAGAATATATGGTATACAGCAGTATATGGTTTCGTGATTTTTTAATTCGTGGGATATATTTACACAACCCCCTTCAAACATGTGGTCAGTTATCGGTCAGTTACCTCTTTCTTTTTTTGTTAACCTGACGATGACCGAAGAAGGTCGAAACGTTGTTCGTTCCTCTACATGAAATGTTTTCTCAACCCAAACCAGCCATTTATATATATTTATATTTCTCTACAAGTGGGTTTTCTCGTCATCACTGATTATTTACATTACATGTGTTTGAAATGTAGCCCATTAGGTTTTAAGTATTTTCTAAGTTACAGCAACGGAAGAATGAATATTGTGATATTTATCTTAATAGTGTCTTTAATATATTTACATTACATGTGTTTAAAATTTAGCCCATTAGGTTTTTTTAAATACTTTCGACGTTATAACAACATGAGAATGAACATTGTCATATTATTTGTCATAATGGTATCTTCTTTGCAACAATACCATAGCGTTTTCTGTCACATTTGTCTTATAATTCCTATATTACAATTATCGAAGAAACTCTTTGTCTTAATATTTTCTAAATTACAACTACATAATTTTTGTTGTCTTTCAAATCTGAAGTGTATTGTGGCTAGATTTACATGAAACATATTGTCGTTCTCTTTATTTTTATATATACGGTATTACTATCTATATACATTTATATATGTCCTTTGTTTGTAAGTACTTCGCAATATGTAGATGGATATTCATAAAAATTGGTAGAGAGGTAACCATGTGGGTTATTATAACTGTTCTATAATATTAGAGCAATAACGAAACAGTAATAACAGTCATACATCGTTAGATGCACGTTACGACAGACTCTAAAAATGGAACAATACAAGCAGTTTTATAGTTTAACGAATATTATAATATTAAAAATTGATATATATTAACTCTGATGAAGCCGCGAAGACGAAATGTTGGTTAGAATAAAATGTTTTGTTTTATTTTTTTCAACTAAAAAACAGTATATTTTGTCACATTTCTCACAATATTTTATTACAGTGTAGCAGTATTGTACACTTTGTCTTAATAGTATATGCATTACCATTATACATGATTACATTCTGCAGTGTTTGTGTAACTATTCCAATCAAACATGCTAGTGGTGTGAACGTGCTTTGTATTCACTATGAATAAAGCCTATACATTGGATAGGTAAAATGAAGAAAACGTGGCATTGGCCCTTATTTAGTTTTTTTATATTATATAGCCGTGCAACTTGTGTTCAGGGTTACTGATGAGGGATGGAATTCTCCGAAACTAATATAATCCAGTAACACACGTTGATCAAATGTTGATTAAACTGGATTTCCCTTGAACTTAGACTTCGAAATTATACAATTTTCGGGACATCTCATAAAATCTGTAAGATAAAGTAAGGCTCTGCTGGCCGTGGTCGATAGGTGCTCGCGTTACAAGCGCACAATCTAACATTTGCTACTGTACTTGACCCGCCATGGCCAGGTGCTTAAGGCGCCGTCTCGTAATCTGAGGGTCGCGGGTTCGAATTTCCATCACAGCAAATATGCTCGCCATTTAACTCATGTGGGCGTTATAATGTGATGGTCAATTCCATTATTTGTTGGTAAAAGAGTAACCCAAGAATTGACGGTGGGTGATAATGACTAGTTGCTTTCCTACTCGTCTTACACTCGTCTAAATTAGGGACGGCTAGCGCAGATCGTTCTCGTGTAGCTTTGCGAAAAAACAAATAATACAAGAATGTACTAAGTCATGCTTGTTTTAATACATTGTTGTGCTACATTTATCCAATCATTTACTTTCCTTGAATGTTTTAATAGTTTCTTTGTTACAACTGTCATTTATTTTGTTCTCAGTGGCTCAGCGTTACGTCTGAAAGCTTATAACGTTAGAAACTGGTTTAGATACCCGTGGTGGGCATAGCCGAGATATCTCAACGCGTAGTCTTTTATCATGGATGTTGGAGTACTGCTAAATGACTTGCTGTCTTTCATTTGGCAAGTATCTCAAAGTCAGAGGCGACAGAAAATAGCTTTAATACGTGTATTTAATGGTTTTTTACCTGTAACTTTATAAATCCTAGAAATGTTTTTAGGACTGAAATTGATGTCTTGTTATTTTTTTCAAGTATGTAAAAAGAACATGACATTTACTAGTTGTTTTGAATGTAGAGAAATATTTATCAAGTTACGAGTTTCGATTTTAAAGTGTGGTTTGAATTTCGCGCAAAGTTACACGCAAGCTACTCTTTTACCAACGAGTAGAAGGATTGACTGTCACACTATAGCGTTTCACACGGCTAAAAGGGCAAGCATGTTTGGTGCGACGGGGATTCGAACCCTTAACCACCTGACCATGCCGGATCCGATTGTAAAGAGAATAGTAGTTATAAAACTGTTGAAGGGTTATGGTTGCACCAAGTACAACTGTTTGAGCTAACTTCAAAAATAATACTTTATATTTTCTTCTGTAAAATGTGAAATTCTATACTTATTTAAGGAACTTATTAATTTAAAAAGTGCAATAAAGTTCAACGAACCAAGTTTTCTAGAATGCTAAATACCACCTTTAAAAAAATTAGAAATTAGCATTAGCGGTTAATAAATGAACTTAGTGTTCCGAAGAAAAATGTTTAATTTCTAAGTTTAAGGGAGGTTCAGTTCAATCTACACATTGAACGATGTGTGTTAATGGGTTCGGATAGTTTCACTCCTCGTTACTAACCCTAAACACAAGTTTGCTAAAGAGAAAGAAAGTGGAATAATATCAAAGTGAAGCGTATTTAACATACTGTTTGGTGTGAAAGTGCTTTGTAGTCAATGTGTACGTTTGAGCATTAAAAGTTTTTAATGACAAATTAAAAATCCTAAGAATGATGCCAAGTTGCAGCAAATATGCTATAAACTTTAAGTTTTTCGAAACCCGATTGGTTTTGGTAGGTTTGTTTACATCAATCATTATAAAGTTTTGAACAATGTCCTGGTTCGAAATAAATTATATAACAAAACTTGGCAGACAATGTGGAAATTCATTTTGTTTGTCTCTTTTTAGTCTTAAATTTTGAATAGGAACCTACCTGTCAATTGATATGGCCATCAACGTGAAGACGCTGGCGGATACAGAGACTATGGCTATAAAATTGGATACCTTACAGTAGGCCCTACCGAAAGGCCAATCAGTGTTCAACATATAGGTAAAATTAAATATGACATTCAACGTGGACACCATGGTATCTGCTAGACTCAGGTTTACTAAGAAGTAATTTGTGACGGTTCTCATTTGCTTGTGGGCCAGAACAATCCAGATAACAATGAGATTACCACCTGTGGCTACCAGAACCATGCCTCCGAACACTAAACTCCAAAGCATCTGCTGCCACCAAGGTAAGATGAAAACGTTCTCTTGAGGAATATCTTCAAGCGAGTCATCGGAGGTGTTTCTAGAAGCGGCAGAATTCTCCAAGAATGTCCAGTTGGTCATTATGGTGTCATTCGTTGAGTCTTTGTCACTGACCAAATTGTTTTTTTTTTAACTTACAAATAAATTCCTTAATATTTATTAAAAGAAAACCGACGATGTATGACGTCTAATGACGTAACATCATGCTATTTCAGACATAATACTTTTAATTTCACTAGTTTATTTTTTTTTACGGGAACTGTTCGCGTCAGTTTCTAATATGTTTGGTCCACCTCTCACAAGTAAATATACTTTATTGTTCAGAAAGTGGTCAGTTGGACTGAAAATTAAAACCATTCGTGTAAAGAAGGACAACTGTAATGCTTAGAAACGACCTCGTGAGACAGAAAAGACAGGCCGCCCACTCAGGAGCATCCTTGTACGAAGATGTGGTACTAATATCGTGGGACGCTAAACGATATCTGAGTAACTCGCGCAAACTCAGATGGTTTAAAGATCGATCCAATAATAAGTCGACCATCGCCGTAGCTGAAGGTGTTCATTATTACGTATTCTGTCACAACTGAAAGCTCATCCAAGACCATCAGAACAGGAAACAGGCACAGGAAGTGGTTGAACGTACGAGTTATTAAAGGCTAAAAACAAGATATTAAAAATACTCAAGCGAGTTTATATGTTTGGTTGCTGGAATTTGAATAAGGTTCGTCAGTTTTTGTAAATCAATGAATTAGTTCTTACATTTTCAACTTAAAATTTATAATAGCATCAAAACAACCATCATTTAAAGAAAAATGTTCAGTCTACAGTAAACAACAACAACAACAAAAGTTCGATTATCCAGTGTGATCACATACGCGAAAAACAAACTCTATGGATGAGATAAGGTTTATAAACGCTTAAGATTCTAAAGCTAGTTGTGTATTATTGAAAAACCTTTATTATAAGTTCAGTATACATGTATATTTTCTTCGTTTTTTTCGGAGGCTGACTCTTTTATTAAGATAATATTATCTAGGGACAATGATCGATACTTGATCATAGTATATAGTTATAGTGTTTTGCTTTTTATTTAGTACAAAGATATTCAGTGGGTTATCCGTACTGTGCTTATCTCGAGTATCGAATCCTGATTTTTAGCGCTTTAAGCCTTCAAACGTATCGTTGATCTACTGGAAAGAGAGCCGTAATTATGGTAATGACTTATTGGTTTGTTTATTTTAGCGCAAAACTATCTGCTCTCGGTATATAACGAATACTCGAACTTTAAATTTTAACGCTGACAGCCCACAAACATACTGCCGACTTACTGGGAGAGTGGTTTAATAGTAATGGACTTAATATACAAGTACTGTCATGATGACTAGTTATGACAAAATGTACACGTAATCATTCCTATTAATTTAGTACTTAAACTCAGTTCTAACTGACCAGTTGTTGAATTTAATAGAAGTGATATATCTGAAGGTATAAGAATTAGATGTCTCTATATGTTTATCAATAAAATAAATGTATATATATCACTAATCTTAAGCAACGTATGTTTCATTTAAAATTGTATTCATGGTATGTACATGAACATGTGGTACTAAAGGACAACATGGTGGTACTTTGATTTATAATATGTTATATGTTAATATAAAACAAGAAAGATTCAAACACTATATATATATATTAATCATCAATTTATAAGGCAAGTGTTTTTTTTTTTTTCAAATAGGTTTGTTAATTTTTGCATGATTGTTTCCACAGGGGAGACAGAATTAGTTTCTTTCATAGTGTTTTTTGATACCGAGTACCTACTATTATTATCCACAAAGCGAGGCGGTTGGTTCCATGATAGAACAATAAATTTCGAACTAGTGAGCCGGGATTGAACCCTATCACAATAAAAGATATTATCTGCATTTGGCCCGGCATGGTCAGGTGGGTTAAGACTTTCGATTCGTAATCTGAGGTTCGCGGGTTCAAATTCTCGTCGCACCAAACATGCTCGCCCTTTCAGCTGTTATCATGTAACGGTCAATCCCACGGTTGGTAAGAGAGTAGCCCAAGAGTTGGCGGTGGGTGATGATGACTGGCTGCCTATCCTTTAGTCCTATACTGCTAAATTAGGAACGGCTAGCGCAGATAACCCTCGTGTAGCTTAGCGCGAAATTCCAAAACAAACAAAAATTATCTGCACTTTCAGCGTCAGTGCCAACGTGAACCCTTCAGCACGGTTGGTGGGTGGTAGAATACTACTGTATTTTTGCTTTCCCTTTGATTAGTAATTTAAAATGACTAATTTTGGTAGATGTCTTCAGTAGACTTTTCATAAATACAAATACGTATTTGCAGGTCAAAACACAGTACCCTGTATATTGATAATAGAACAGATTGAATAACGGCATACTAACATTACACTGCTCATCCATTATTGTTTGCAACAAAGAAATGAGACAAATAAAATAGACCGGATCAATACATGTCGTGGTTTTCTCTAGCGCTTTAGTTGCACGTGTAAAACCTGTCAGTGACGTTCTTTCTTCCTTCAACAATACTAGATTCATTCACTGTTCTTGTTTTAGTAACGAAACAACTATGGTATATTCAATTATATATTACCCCAACGTTTGGACCTTAAGAAATAACAAATATCTTAAAAGAACAAAACTACACATATGTCTTAAACACAGATATTGTACATTACACTAGAAATAGTTTACTGCGGGACATATAGAAATATAGTCACATATCGACACTTTTTATTAACAAAAAAAATTCTTCCGGTGTACTTTAAAAAATATGAACAACTAGCAATAGTAATGCACTAATACTCAGTAAAATACGTTATTCGTATATTTATGTACTCATGTCTAACAGTATATATATGTATATTTTAACCACAATAAAACTAGTTACTAGTTAAAACTTACATATTAGTGAAGAAAAAATACAGAGAAAGAGAACAAAGGCTTAGATTAATTCGTACTCTTGTTATATGATGTCGCTCACTGATAAATTATTCACGCTACAGAATAGTAAAATACTGATTATTCTTCACTGAACCAAGTAAACAACGTTACTGTTATATTTAGCCGTTGTGTGTATGTTCATAAGTCTGCATACGCTTTACGACGCACAAAAAGTAGACGACTTTTATTTAAAATATTTTAAAACATTCAGGAAATGTTACATTATGTATTCGTTCTCGCTAATATTATAAGTGGAACTTACATATTTGAGAAGTCTCGTTCTATTTATAAAAAAGCTCTGCTTTAATATGTTTTCAGCGATGATGTGCGATAGTCAACCCACGACTGTTCTAAAAATAGAAAATTCGAACACCAGCTGAATGAAGAATATTCTTCGTTCGTTTGTTTTAAGACTGTTTTAATATTTCTATAATACTTTACTATGTCCAAAGCGAATATTAAACGAATGATGTGCCTTTATAACTGAAAATTTATTTTATATGGAAAAACCAGAATTTCCTGATATTTTTCAAGCATTTATGTTTGTTGAATTTCGAATGAAACCACTTGAGGGCCATCTGCGCTAGCTGAACCAAATTTGTTAATCACTGACTAGAGGAAAGACAACTAGTCAACACCATCCACTGCTAACTCTTAGGCTATTTTCTTACCAACAAAATATTGAATTCAATGTCACATTACAATGTCTCTATGCCTGAAAAACGTTCGAAATAAAGAAAATTAGAAGACAATTTCACCGACGCATGTTTACCTAGAGGTGTGTAAAACTAATTACAAGCACGTGGTTGTGTTTACCAGGGTTAATTTTATAAATTTCTCCATAATTTTTGGACATATTTCAGTCTTTGAAAATGTCGGATCTGAATTACGTAATATTTTATTCCCTGTACCAAAACTCGTAATAGCCGACAATACTACGACACGGAATAGTTAATCAATGTGCTATAACATAGGTTTTGTTATGTGATGTGCACTTAGCTGTTTCATATTACACTGATATCTTCTATTAAGCCAAATGCGGAAAGGAATATCCAGAGAATAACCTAGAGTAAACTAAAGACAAATTTGAGTTTCTATATATCCACACAGTGTATGCATATAACTCCCACCACAATAAATTGTATATCAAACCGTATATTCTTTGAAGTTTTGATCAGTGGTTTCAGTGTTGAACTAATCCGAAACCACAGATCACATCACCAAAAAAAAAACAAAAAACTCCTACATTTGTTCAAGTTTCGTGCTTTTAGCCTACGTAAATCTTTAATGTTTTATGACTGACCATAATACACGCATTCATTGTCTAAATTGGTAAATGGTAAAGGGCAACATATCTGCGTTAAGTGACTTAACAAGTAGTGTTGGATTTTTTCTCATACTGTCTGCTTATTTTTATTTCCCACAGTTCTACTTGTTGGCCAGGCTACAGTCTAAAAGCAACAAGAAAGGTTGTCTTGTCTTCAATGTTGGTAATAGGGGCTTTTCTCAGAATTATGCCGCAGTGGCTTTTATTGATCAACTAATGAGAAACTGTTGGCGTTTTCTAATAACGTAGACAGTGGGGTATAAGTTATCCAGTTAAGTGAAATTCAGAACATCAACTTCTAGATACTCGACATTATGTGTTAAGAGGTTCGATTTTTTTTTGTCAAGCAGTGTCTATATAATTCTGGCTTCAAAGTCAACTGTAGAACTGAAACTTTTGATAATATTTTGTAATTTTAAAGTATTTTGTATTCGTACTATGTTCTGTTTGTTTGTTTTGAAATATCACGCAAAGCTTCACGAGGGTTATCTGCGCTCGCTGTCCCTAACTTAACAGTGTAAGACTAGAGGGAAGGCAACTAGTCGTCATTACCCACCGCCAACTCTTGGGGTACTCTATTACCAATGAATCATGGGATTGACCGTCACATTATAATGGTTCCACGGCAGAAGTGGCGACCATGTTTGGTGTGATGAGGATTCGATCCCACGAACCTCGGATTAGGGGTCGAGCGCCCGAACCATCTGGCTATGCCGGACCAAATATCTTTTGAAAAAGCCAAGTTAAACTTAATTTTAGGTATAGTTTACTTTATTGGGAAAATAAGTTGTTATGGCTGTTCACCTTTTAGATTATAAAATAAATTATTTACAAAACTCAATGCAGCGGTTAAACTAAAACCAGGTTTTGCAAAGTTCACAAATATATCGTGTTATATATTTTTTGTTAACAAGTTATCAATAAAACGAAAACTAGGCTTAACTGACTGGAGAAAGAGCCATCTTATGAACTGCTTATAAACTAGGCTTAACTGTCTGGAGAAAGGAGCAATGTATATAAAGGAATAATATTTATCTGACTAAAGAAAGGGAAAACTTATCAACTACAGTGTAGATTTAACTGATTGGAAAAAGCAACAATGTATCAGTTAGTGGAATAATAATTACACTTATTGGGAAAACGAGCAACTGATTAACTGGAGGAAGAACAGGCTTCGCTGATTGAAAAACAAATTGCCTGTGAAGTCTTCTCATAATGAGCTTGAAAATCAACGGCTAAAATTCGTAGTGAAATATCCAGCTTCTATTAACAACTATCCAAGTATAATGATGAAGTTAAAACAACATGTAGCTGTTAGGTTACTTTTTGTTTTGAAGCATTATCAACTAGTCGATTATTGTGTAAAAATAGTCCAGTGTTTTAATGTCTCACACACAAAAAACATGCATATCTACCATGACTGATTTGTTTTGAGGAGACCCGGCATGGCCAGCTGGTTAAGGCACTCGACTCCAAGGGTCGTAGATTCGAATCTTGGTCGCACCAAACATGTTCGCCTTTTCAGCCGTGGGGGCGTTATAATGTGACGGTCAATCCAACTATTCGTTGGTAAAGAGTAGCTCAAGAGTTGGAGGTGAGTGGTGATGACTAGATTCCTTCCCTCTAGTCTTACACTGCTAAATTAGGGATGGCAAGTGCAGATAGCTCTCGAGTGGCTTTGCGCGAAATTCAAAACAAACAAATTTGTTTTGAGGGATCTCCCGTATTTTAATCAAGAATAATACACATTGATAAGTTAACAAATGAGAATGCAATGTTTGAAACACTTTCTACTTCAAGATACTTGTGTAAAATATGATATTTAATACTGAACATTGTTCTTTGTTTAAAGGCACACATTTCAGTGTACATTTGAAATATTTCGTTTTAACATGGTAGACTTCAGTCAAAATTTATAAACTTTTATTTTTTTAAATAATAAATTACACAAAATAATCTGCATAACATACCACAAATTTAATATCACGATACAGCATTAAACCTCTATATCGTTTTTTTTTATTTATTTTTCTGGTATGTTTATTAAATTGATGTTTTCTTGAATACACATGCTGTAAGAAAGTTACTTTGGTAGTAGTTTCATTTAAGTATAGAACATTAACTGGAAAACAACATTGTAGATTAATGTTCAAAGTTTAAACATGAATCTATATAAATGTGATAGTACTGTCTATTGTATGTCCAAGTAACTACTTCGCAGGGTGTCAGTGGGTCTTCAACAAAGTTGGCGTGGAGGTTTGTTATAAATTTTCAGTTTCGTAGTTTGGTTTGAATTTCGCAGTGTAAGAATGGAGGAAAGGCCACTGCCAACTCTTGGGCTACTCTTTCACTAACGAATTGTGAGATTAAGTGTCACATTATAAAGCCCCCACGGCTGAAAGGGCGAGCATGTTTAGTGTGACCTTTGCAGTTTCTATGGGTGTTTGCTTTTGCCTTTTTTTACCACTACCTCACCTCCTGTGGACGGACTTTCATGAAACTTGGTAAGAAGGTTTGTTGAGCCCATGTGAAGATATTTGCTAACTTGTGGTTTCATATTTTATGTTTTGCAATATTTATGGGCGTTGTGAGTTTTTTTTTTTACTTTTACATATAAGGGAAGTAATTTTTCATGCTCTAAGATAACCTTCATTAATCACGAATTTACATAACTTCCATTTAAGGGAGGGGATACTCTAGCTAGTAAATATATATTTATATTTCCATAACTCCACCTACGTTTTAAGAAGCTCTTGAGCCCGAATAATAATACACGATAATACGATATCCTTGTCAACGAGACAAGCGAAGTTTACCAATATCAGGAAAATACGTGTATTAAGAACTAATTATATGAACATTTATATAATGGATTTCTTTTGTTTGTTTTAGGGCAAAGCCACACTGGGCTACCTACTGTATCTACTGTTGGAAATCGAACTCCGGATTGTAGCGTTGCGAACTTATAAACTTACTGCTTTTCTATCGGGGGACATATATAATGGAAATATTGTTGAGAAACTACTAACAAATCTTTTAATATTTCTTTCTGATTCTTTTAAAATTATAAGTGAACTATTTGTTAACATACAATACGAGCATTCTGCTTATTATAAAGTACTTTGCTCATTCGTTTCAACAAAGTTTATGTTGTATATGTATATGAAAAAAAATGTAGAAAATTTATAAATCTTGCTGTTAGAGCAGACTCGCTTAGCGGTTTAAAGCAATGTTTTGTACTCCTAAGATGGCTTACCTTTCAATAAAATTATAAAAAAAAACACCTACTTTCACGCACACACATGTAAATAATTTTGTTGACAATATTTTCAGCTGTGGACGCTTTATGAAAGTAACAGTCAGTTTTATTATTTGGTGGTTTGTGACAGCGAGTGCTACTTGCTGTCTTGTCTCCCTCTGGTTGATAGTTCAATAGTAAGGAAGGTTATTTTTGAGCCTCAGTGGTCTCTGAAGTTGTTGTTTAGCCCACGTGTGCATAAGGTGATGTTAAAACAAAAATTCCAACTTCACACTGCCAGTAATTCGTATTGCCCAAATTTTTCATTCAATTAACCACAGATATAGTCTGGTTTTGTACATAAAACTCCAAACTTAACATGATGTAGAATGTTTTAGCATGAATCTAGAGTTAACTAAATAAACCATAACAAGAAGGAAAGTTTATTCATATAGTCGCTAGGTGGATGCAAAAATATGCTTACAGTCTTAATGCACCTACCATGTACATTATGGATTTAATGATGAATAACAAACAGAACGAAGCCAGCAATAACGAACTTATAGTTCTTGAATGTTTCAGTATATACGTATTCTATTTACAGCAATCTATACTGGATGGTAAATTATTAGATACAGTCGTATTGTTAAGATTAAACATTCTATAAACGTATGAAATAAATTAAGATACAGTCAACTTTATTTATCATTAACCCTTAAACAGCAGCCATCATCAGTTGATGTTGCTACCTACAAACTTCCCGTTGTTTTAGGGTTACACTTTAATTCCCGTCAAATGAATCTATTGCTATCATTATGTGTTTATCTCACAAAATTTCTACGTGCAGTTTTATATACCGTGTAAATATATCTAGTCACCATGCATAATGTAACATTATTGATACAGTTTCTATTTATGATGTAACATTTTTGATACATTTCCTATGTACGGTGGACATTTTTCATATAGTTTCTATGCACATTGAGGTTTTATTTCATGCAGTGTTTAATTAGGTAACGTTCCAGATTATCATTTCTAAGAATATAACACAGTTTACATATGTCGTAAGTTCATACAGTATAATTTATACAGTTTCTCTCTTGAACGTAACATTTTTCATATACTATCTATGTAGTACATATATAAATATATACATACAATGTAAGATTATTCATACAGTATTCAACTGTAGTGTAATGTTATTTATTCATATATCTTGTATGTACGGTATAAGATTTTTTATACAGTCTCCATGTGCAACGTAAGATAATTCACACAAACTCTATGCGCGATATAAGATTATTCATATAGTATCTGAGTACGATGCAAATCTATTTTATCGAAATCAGTTAAATACATAAATAATATTTTCAAAGCTAAGCTGGAACAACAGTTGAATAATATAACTTTGTTAATACTGGTTTGTTTTGAATTTCGCGCAAAACTACACGAGAGATATCTGCGCTAGTCGTCCTTAATTCAGCAGCGTAAGACTAAAGGGAAGGCAGCTAGTCATCATCACCCACCGCTGACTCTTGGTCTACTCTATTATTAACGAATAGTGGGATTGACCGTCACATTATGATGCCCCACGGCTGAAAGAGCGAGCATGTTTGGAGTGATGGGGATTCGAACCCACGACTCTCAGATTACGAGTCGAGTCCCCTAACCACCTGGCTATGCCTGACCATTTTTTTTCCGTTACTATACTTGTATTATATAAATACACAGACGCAAACGTATATAAAAAATACTAAAGACGAATGTAGGATTAAAGACAAAAAACAAAAAACTGTTGCAAACGCTTGTGCTTCCAGGTGGCTAAGCGATAAGGTTTATAACGTTAAAAATTAGGTTTCAATACCTGTGGAGGTTAAAGAAAATCTAACTAGTTGTGCACCTTTGTGCTTTACGATAAAGAAATAATTGTTTAGTCTTCTTCATGGTACAATTTTTTATTATTATTGTTGATTTTCTGTTTGTTTGTTTTTGAATTTCGCACAAAACTATATGATGATTATCTACGTCAGTTGTCCCTAATTTAGCATTGTAAGACTAGAGGAAAGGTAGCTAGTCATTGCCAACCACCGCCAACTCTTGGGCTACTCTTTCACCAACGAATAGTGAGATTGACCGTCACTTTATAACGCTTCCACGGTTGAAAGGGCGAGCATGTTTGGTGCGACGGGGATTCGAAACCGCGACCCTCAGATTACGAGTCGAATGCTTTAATCCATCTGGCTATGCCGGGCCTGTTCGTTTTAGTTGGATAGGAAGAAATACACATGAAATGTTTGCTGAAATTTGCTTTTCTCTGACTACGCTTTCTGTTTTTTTAATAATTGCAGATTTATAACATATCTTGTAATAGTTAGTTAGTTAGTTATCACCATTAGATTTCATCTAGGAACATAGGGCCGCAATCGCTTGCGGATTCTTCAACAAGTATTTAAGTGTAGGTTGAGGTTAAGTAGGTTAAGTAGATTGTTAGCCCACTGCACCGAGCCGTCCATAATTTAGCAGTGTAAGAGGGAAGGCAGTTAGACATCACCACCCACCGCCAACTCTTGGGCTACTCTTTTACCAACGAATAGTGGGATTGACCGTCACATTATACGTTCTCACGGCTGGGAGGGCGAGCATGTTTGGCGCGACGCGGGCGCGAACCCACGGCCCTCGGATTACGAGTCGCACGCCTTACGTGCAAGGCCATGCCAGGCCCTATCTTGTAATAATATCTGAGTTTAAATTGTACGTTTTTACTTTAGGTTTACTTGTGGGAATTTTTGGTATGGCCATCTGAACTGGACAGCGTTTTGTAACGTTCATGTTTTTCAAAAGTATCAGATAACGCCTTACTTTTAACAAGCGACTATGTAAGGCCCTTGCCGGTTTCTCTTAATGGATGACCTTTGAGTGCACCACGTGAATTATCTTGAAGTTGTTTTATTATGTTGAAGTTTGGGCATGTCGGCCTGTTGAGTTGTATTCTGTTAAAAAACCTATTAGCACCGTTGTTTTTGGTTGTTTTTTCAGGCTGCCCATAGATTGATAAATGAGCTTGAAAGACCGACCGTCTTGTGTGGATGTGTATATGAACTAACGATATTGATGGTATGCCTTTCCTATCTTATTAGCTCATTTTCGCATGCAAGAAGATTGTGCTTATATAATCCGATACCCTTCGTATGGACCACACGTCTTCTGACATTTGCCGTCTTTGTGTGACGCGCTTCTTTGTGAGACGCTTGACGTCACTAGGGAAGAAAAGTAAACATTAGGGAGCACCTAGGCTCAGAAGGACTTTAGAACCGTATCTAAGATGTAGAAGTAATTTTTGAAAGAATATTGTTTTGTGAAGTAAGAATTCATATTTAGTAGATGAAAGTAAAAAAGTTTTAGATACATGAAATACATAAGATAGACTGTTACACAGTATGTAATAATGCATGCCGATATCCATATTTGTATACGTTAATATTGCCTAACGTCTGAAGGTTTAATACGATGATGACGTACAAATGGAAATTCTTATATTGAAGGACTTCCATCTGAAAGTAAGCCCATAAAGCTATTATACTAGCCAGCATTATAATTTCTTCTCAGTTGGTGTGGTGAAAGAATGTGTATTTTTCTTTTAGCAAAGCCGCTTCGATTCTCCTCGGTGGACTCAGCAGATAGCCCAACGTGGCTTTGTTATAAGAAAACAAACAAACAAACAAACAAGCAAAGCCACACCGGGCTATATGCTATGTCCACGAGGATAATCGAACTCCTGATTTTAGCGTTGTAAGTCCGAAGACCTACCACTGTCCCAGAGGGGTACATGGTTAACTAGAAGCAGTCAATTTTTATGGTATGTGCAACAAAAACAAAGAAATTACTGTTATAACGAAACGTCTTGAAGTGAATCCATCATTAACCAGTAAATTCACAGTTCAATTAAAGGTGCTAACACTGAGATACTCAAAGGCTTCATTCTTATTATATTATTATTGAATCCATTCCACTTTTACACTTATATAATAACAGTTATAAGCTGGTGATTTATTTCCACGTTAAACAGACAAAATCAAATGATGTACAGATTTGTTCACAGTTCCAGTTAATGTGTAATCTAATAATATCGTTGTGAGGTATGACAGTCTTTATTATCAGAATTATAGCTTTTCTTCTCATAAATTCGTTTCTGCATAATGTTTCGGTTGATTAGAAACCAATCTTGTGTGAATAATACCAAAGCTGACCACCTGAAGAAGTTGTAGAAAAAAATAGTAATTTAAATATGTACAATTACTAATAATTATCTCAATTACTTACCAGAATGGTCGAACTATTAAGTTATTTTAAGTTAGTGTTATTACAAAACATACGAGTGAAAAACTTTAGAAAATCACATTAGAAATAAGAGTTGGACTCGCGTTTTTTATCGCCGAAAACTGAAACTTTAGGCGTTGAAAATTTGTTTGTTTTGAATTTCGCGAAAAACTACACAAGGGATATCCAGCCGTCCCCATTTCAGCAGCGTTAAGACTAGAGAGTTTGTTTGTTTTTGAATTTCGCGCAAAGCTACTCGAGGGCTATCTGCGCAAGCCGTTCCTAATTTAGCAGTGTAAGAGGGAAACAACTGGTCATTACCACCCACCGCCAACTCTTGGGCTACTCTTTTACCAAGCAATAGTAGGATTGACCGTCACTTATAACGCCCTTACGGCCGGAAGGTATGTGTTTAGTTAAATGGAGAGGTATTTTAGAATGTTAGGTACAGCCAAACTAGGAGACAGCAGGAAGAGTTCAGCACCATGACTAGTCCAAGTTACTACTTCTTCTAGCCAGAATCGTAGTGTGATGTATAATGATGATGTTGGAACTGATGCAACTTAGTACAGGAACTGGCTGTGCTGCCAGAGTAAACTGTGACATTTATGTCTCCACAGGGATTCCCTGATATCGCGAAACGGATTTCATAAATTACCTTCATTTTTTAATTATTTCATAGCCTATGTCATAACTCAAATATTCGAGGACACCTTGTTAAAGCAGTAAATTATTTGCCGAGAATTACTCAAAGAAGTACAAAAAATAAAATCTTTTGTTCATAAATTTGTGTCAAGTTTTGAAAAATGTGGAGACTCTGATGCCACGATTATCTGGCTGGAAGAAAGAAGAGGATGTCTGATGTACTCGATAATAGCTTACTGGTCACAGAACAACTCTTTCCAACTGATCGTCTAAATATTCAGTCATGCTCCAGGTGGTTGGACCGTTATCAACTCATCTGAGAATTAAATCAACTTAACTATGACCAGCAGCAGTTCTGTATATGCAATTATAAAACTGTTCGTCAAATCTTTTTTATATGCAGACCACTTCCAGTGAGGCAAAAGGCCTTACAGACCACCTACCGTGATCTTTCACCCATTTTCGCTTGCTACCTCAAAAGTGTAGAAAATAAAAAAAAACGGGAAGAATGGTCTGCTTTGATATCACTTGTATTTTGGACCAGCCCACGGACCTCCTGAAGTAGTTTAAAAGACCCATGAGCCACTAAACTAAAGAAAGTGTATTAGACATTCTGACATTTCATAATATGTACCAGATGGACTTTGAAGAATAAGTGTTAGATAAAAAGCAAGAAGTCTTAAAGGTGACAGTCAAACCACTGAAAGTGATGTTATCTCTGCTGGTTCAAGGTGACAGTCAAACCACTGAAAGTGATGTTATCTCTGCTGGTTCAAGGTGACAGTCAAACCACTGAAAGTGATGTTATCTCTGCTGGTTCAATGTGACAGTCAAACTACTGAAAGTGATGTTATCTCTGCTGGTTCAAGGTGACAGTCAAACCATTGAAAGTGATGTTATCTCTGCTGGTTCAAGGTGACAGTCAAACCACTGAAAGTGATGTTATCTCTGCTGGTTCAATGTGACAGTCAAACCACTGAAAGTGATGTTATCTCTGCTGGTTCAATGTGACAGTCAAACCACTGAAAGTGATGTTATCTCTGCTGGTTCAATGTGACAGTCAAACCACTGAAAGTGATGTTATCTCTGCTGGTTCAAGGTGACAGTCAAACCACTGAAAGTGATGTTATCTCTGCTGGTTCAATGTGACAGTCAAACTACTGAAAGTGATGTTATCTCTGCTGGTTCAAGGTGACAGTCAAACCATTGAAAGTGATGTTATCTCTGCTGGTTCAAGGTGACAGTCAAACCACTGAAAGTGATGTTATCTCTGCTGGTTCAATGTGACAGTCAAACTACTGAAAGTGATGTTATCTCTGCTGGTTCAATGTGACAGTCAAACCACTGAAAGTGATGTTATCTCTGCTGGTTCAATGTGACAGTCAAACCACTGAAAGTGATGTTATCTCTGCTGGTTCAAGGTGACAGTCAAACCACTGAAAGTGATGTTATCTCTGCTGGTTCAATGTGACAGTCAAACCACTGAAAGTGATGTTATCTCTGCTGGTTCAAGGTGACAGTCAAACTACTGAAAGTGATGTTATCTCTGCTGGTTCAAGGTGACAGTCAAACCACTGAAAGTGATGTTATCTCTGCTGGTTCAAGGTGACAGTCAAACCACTGAAAGTGATGTTATCTCTGCTGGTTCAAGGTGACAGTCAAACCACTGAAAGTGATGTTATCTCTGCTGGTTCAAGGTGACAGTCAAACCACTGAAAGTGATGTTATCTCTGCTGGTTCAAGGTGACAGTCAAACCACTGAAAGTGATGTTATCTCTGCTGGTTCAAGGTGACAGTCAAACCACTGAAAGTGATGTTATCTCTGCTGGTTCAAGGTGACAGTCAAACCACTGAAAGTGATGTTATCTCTGCTGGTTCAAGGTGACAGTCAAACCACTGAAAGTGATGTTATCTCTGCTGGTTCAAGGTGACAGTCAAACCACTGAAAGTGATGTTATCTCTGCTGGTTCAAGGTGACAGTCAAACCACTGAAAGTGATGTTTATGCTGGTTCAAGGTGACAGTCAAACCACTGAAAGTGATGTTATCTCTGCTGGTTCAAGGTGACAGTCAAACCACTGAAAGTGATGTTATCTCTGCTGGTTCAAGGTGACAGTCAAACCACTGAAAGTGATGTTATCTCTGCTGGTTCAAGGTGACAGTCAAACCACTGAAAGTGATGTTATCTCTGCTGGTTCAAGGTGACAGTCAAACCACTGAAAGTGATGTTATCTCTGCTGGTTCAAGGTGACAGTCAAACCACTGAAAGTGATGTTATCTCTGCTGGTTCAATGTGACAGTCAAACTACTGAAAGTGATGTTATCTCTGCTGGTTCAATGTGACAGTCAAACTACTGAAAGTGATGTTATCTCTGCTGGTTCAATGTGACAGTCAAACTACTGAAAGTGATGTTATCTCTGCTGGTTCAATGTGACAGTCAAACTACTGAAAGTGATGTTATCTCTGCTGGTTCAATGTGACAGTCAAACTACTGAAAGTGAAGCTGGTTCAATGTGTCAAACCACTTGATGTTATCTCTGCTGGTTCAATGTGACAGTCAAACCACTGAAAGTGATGTTATCTCTGCTGGTTCAATGTGACAGTCAAACCACTGAAAGTGATGTTATCTCTGCTGGTTCAATGTGACAGTCAAAACTGAAAGTGATGTTATCTCTGCTGGTTCAAGGTGACAGTCAAACCACTGAAAGTGATGTTATCTCTGCTGGTTCAATGTGACAGTCAAACCACTGAAAGTGATGTTATCTCTGCTGGTTCAAGGTGACAGTCAAACCACTGAAAGTGATGTTATCTCTGCTGGTTCAATGTGACAGTCAAACCACTGAAAGTGATGTTATCTCTGCTGGTCAGGTGACAGTCAAACACTGAAAGTGATGTTATCTCTGCTGGTTCAAGGTGACAGTCAAACCACTGAAAGTGATGTTATCTCTGCTGGTTCAAGGTGACAGTCAAACCACTGAAAGTGATGTTATCTCTGCTGGTTCAAGGTGACAGTCAAACCACTGAAAGTGATGTTATCTCTGCTGGTTCAAGGTGACAGTCAAACCACTGAAAGTGATGTTATCTCTGCTGGTTCAAGGTGACAGTCAAACCACTGAAAGTGATGTTATCTCTGCTGGTTCAAGGTGACAGTCAAACCACTGAAAGTGATGTTATCTCTGCTGGTTCTGAAAGTGATGTTACAGTGACAGTCAAACCACTGAAAGTGATGTTATCTCTGCTGGTTCAAGGTGACAGTCAAACCACTGAAAGTGATGTTATCTCTGCTGGTTCAAGGTGACAGTCAAACCACTGAAAGTGATGTTATCTCTGCTGGTTCAAGGTGACAGTCAAACCACTGAAAGTGATGTTATCTCTGCTGGTTCAAGGTGACAGTCAAACCACTGAAAGTGATGTTATCTCTGCTGGTTCAAGGTGACAGTCAAACCACTGAAAGTGATGTTATCTCTGCTGGTTCAAGGTGACAGTCAAACCACTGAAAGTGATGTTATCTCTGCTGGTTCAAGGTGACAGTCAAACCACTGAAAGTGATGTTATCTCTGCTGGTTCAATGTGACAGTCAAACTACTGAAAGTGATGTTATCTCTGCTGGTTCAATGTGACAGTCAAACTACTGAAAGTGATGTTATCTCTGCTGGTTCAATGTGACAGTCAAACTACTGAAAGTGATGTTATCTCTGCTGGTTCAATGTGACAGTCAAACTACTGAAAGTGATGTTATCTCTGCTGGTTCAAGGTGACAGTCCAACTACTGAAAGTGATGTTATCTCTGCTGGTTCAATGTGACAGTCAAACTACTGAAAGTGATGTTATCTCTGCTGGTTCAAGGTGACAGTCAAACCACTGAAAGTGATGTTATCTCTGCTGGTTCAAGGTGACAGTCAAACCACTGAAAGTGATGTTATCTCTGCTGGTTCAAGGTGACAGTCAAACCACTGAAAGTGATGTTATCTCTGCTGGTTCAAGGTGACAGTCAAACCACTGAAAGTAGAAGGTTTAGCATCTGTGATGAGCAACGTGTAGATACAGACACGTGTGTTAGATGCTATCAGCACATCATTATGTCATCAGCGTACTGTAGTTAGACGTAAAGTTGGTGATGTAGCTAGGATGACCAACAAGTACTGGTTAACACGACTAGTTTGGTTAACAGGAATAATTATATTATTGTCATAACTTTGAAGAGTTTTGTTGTTTTTTGAATTTAGCAGTGTAAGACTAGAGGGAAGGCAGCTAGTCATCACCACCCAACGCCAACTCTTTGGCTACTCTTTTACCAACGAATAGTGGAATTGACCGTAACATTATAACGTCCCCACGGCTGAAAGGGCGGGCATGTTTGGTACGACCGGGATTCCAACCCACGACCCTCGGATTAAAAGTCGAACGCCTTAACACGCTTGGCCATGCCGGGACTAACCTTTAAGAGTCTAGATATAGAAATGTTTGTGATTTCGTTCCGATATGAATACTATTTTAGTTTATTTAAAGTTAGGGAAGTTGTTTAGCAAAACCGCACTCTTGGTGTATTTTTCCCCTGTTTTATTTAACTTAAGATTAAAAAGTACATTTTTTTATATATAATTTATATAAATGAATGTAATCAAGCTATTATGTCAGTATTAAAGTATACATAAACAAACATTCAGACAATATAACAGGGACGAATAATACAAAAACAGAAATAAATGTATGCGCAAAAGTCATAGCACCAGCAACAAAGAAAACAAAACAACGAAACAATCATGATATGTGTTAGGGAATTACAAAATGTATAACTTTAAAATAAAAATGCGAATTTTACTCCTAAAAGCTTTGGAATAGTCTTTATATCAGAAATAATGTAAATAGCCCCCTAGTGGCACAGAGGTATGTCCACGGAGTTACAACGCGAAAAACCGGGATTCGATACCCTTTATGGGCAGAGCACAGATAGCCCATTGTGTAACTTTGTGCTTAATTCAAAACAATAAAGACAGTAATCCAAATGAAAACAAGACCACTTGCAAGAGAAAACAAATAAGGACCGAGATTTAAGCACTAGAACCCACAACATACGAAACCGACAAACACTAACCATACCCAGTTTGTATGTGAACATTGTAGTTACTCGGAAAATCACTCATAATTCAGTGAAAGGGTGTTATTTATAAAGGAAATGTACAAAAAGGTGTTAAGAAGAAAGCACCCTTGGTTTTTAAATTTCTAAAACACTCAGATACCACCAATAGACCTCCAGCACAAAATAACCAGAAATATAAAAGTCTCTCTAAATAGTTCGGCAATAATTGAGCACTCATATTCGAATCACTTTCATCAAAAACATTCCAATATAACTCAGGCTAGTTAATGTTAGATGTTCCAGGACCAGCATATACAATGTGTCATAAACCAGATGATGCAAATTTATTAAAGGTTATCTCAAACAAGTAAAGGTATAAAGGTAAGGGGGAGGGAACTGGCCCTACAGTAACAACAAGGAACATGTTTAAGTGTGTGTTAATCAAAATGATATTGTTATTATAAATACGTAACTTAAACATATTTTTCCATCGATTTTTAGTGAAATTGTATTGTAAATATAATATGAAGGACAGTTCAACAGTTTAAGATTTCAGTTCAGTGTTAGGCCTACATTTAATTTATATACCATATATTCTGTAAGTGCATTTTTGCATTAATGTTCTTGTAAAATGTACGCTATGTGGTTGGTATATCTATCTACATATACAACTGCTAAGGGCTGATGGCTTTGGACTGGTAGAAACTCTTCAGCCCACGGCTATTTTGCATTATTGAACTCTGTCGCGTGTTTACATGGTCAGTAAGAAGCTGGTTACTAGACCGTCTAGAAACAAGCTAATAAGCGATGCTGTTCCCATAGGTATTTGTGTAATCCTTGAGATTGCTTTTATCTCGAACCGTGTTCAGCTACACTTTTACAACGATTGTCGTTACTTGATCAGTACTTGTTTATTAACCCTTCTTTCCTTTTGTTATTGTAGAACTACCTTACTCAGTCACTTGTTTAATAACGCCATATGTTTATTTAAAACTTGGTTAGACAAGGTAGAAACGAGTATTTTTCAACACAATTTTAACTACTTCTCTGTATGTTGAATGATCAGATATGCTAAGCCGAAACAAATATACCCTTTTTAACGAGTTCCATGTTAATGATTATGTTTGATTAGCACCAGGTATCTTAAATGTTAATTATAGCATAAGCATTCAAATTTCGTTTTTAAGACATTGATATACATGTACACACATGTGAAGCGTAAACATAATACCAGTTGTAATAACTTTCGAAAATAAATACTTGATCACACCGAAATATTTAAGTTTTTTGGGGCTTAGATTTCCTATCCTAACTCACCGTACATACAATATGTAATATTCGTATTACAGTAAACATGATTAAAATACTCGTAAGAAAATTTCTCGATCACTAGTTGAAAATGAAGAAAAATATATTTGTTAATAAATGTCCAACAGATTAGACGACATGGATTGCAGTGACGTGAGGCATAAATCTATCAATATATCCACATGCATAGGTATATGTTCTAAGAAACTGTTCTTAAAGGTTCTTTGGAAACTTGAGAAATTTGTAAATATATTGGAGGTTCTATCCTTTTAGGAAACAAACTGTACGATGAAACTAGTGTTAGATAATTTAGAGTAATATCAGTTCTTTACTAAAAGCACTCTAACGCGTAAACAACCCTACATCTGGTCATAAATCTCAATAACGAATACATGGAGCGAACATTACTTGTTTTTTTTTCTTAAAGTTACCTATAGTTATACTAATGAAACAGAAATAGAGCACTAATATCAATAATAAAGGAGAAAACTTGGCTTCCACGAACTGGTACAGCATGGCTTTTATATCACTGCTTGTTACGAGAGTATAAATTCATAGGTCCAAGTATTCGCTTGGGACTGGTATCATGTATGTATCATGTCCTTCTATCTCAAGCAAGGACGCCTCTATGAGACAAGATACGAACAACACAAAAATGTTTTGAAGTTTGAAAATATAATAAATAATAAACAATGTGTCGTTATTGTGTCTCGAACGACGCAGAAGAGAGTAACGCTTTAAAATGAAAAGTTAACAAAATAAACGTAATTTCTTATAAAACTCATTTCAAACATGTGACTTTAATAATGTGATAAACGGTTGAATGGTAGACGTGTTTTGATATGAAACATTAATCACATGAGTGAAGTTAATATGCAACCTATTTGTCTATCTCCTTTTATTTAGATATTCAATGCTTTTATTTTCTTTGGAACCCATGTAGTCACAATGAAATATTTCCATACCTCTCACTGAAAATAAGTGAGATTCCACTGCTTGGTATATTTGAGGGTATAGACTTAGATTGACTGGAAGAAAATGGTTTGTGAGCAGAAGCAGTAGCTGAAACGAGTCGTTACAGTACAATCTTTTTACAATACGTAATTGGATTTGGGAGCCACACAGTTTTGAGATACCAATTAAAGCTAACTAAAAACAATTTTTATATAACTTACCGGAAGTGCTATACGGAAGAAACGTTCTGTTTAACTTTATAAAGCTTTTTAGTAAACATAATATTTCATATATTTGAGAAATATAATGGCAGGAATTTGTTTACATACTAGAAGTTTGTCATGAGTATAACTTATGTATGTTGGTAGTAAGTTTTAAAAGAGAAAATTGATTGAACATTTCCATGGAGTTTCTATTAAACATTTATACAGGTATACCGGAAAAATAATTAAATATCTTTAATTTATTGATTCGTATTTAACTGAGATAAAATACTTAAACTGTTAACGAAAGAGGAAATTTTTAACCCCTCAAAGCGGCATTTCTCATAGCTACGATATAGAAGTGATCAACATCCCCGACACGTCACACCACCTTGTTTAGTGGTGTGTACAGCAACATTTGGGGACGAGGAACGCAAGTAACTTTGTGTTATTAAAAGTTTTCAGTCCACCTTAACAGCAGACACATTCACTCCAAACCATCAACCCAATTATACAACGTTGTTTTATACTCTGCATGAAGCTCAAGGCGTTTATCAGTTGATCCGTATCCTTGATAGAGCTAATGAATATTGTACATTAGTGTTTGATGGAGCTAATGTCGTTAATAATTTGATCAGTAGCCTGGATGAAGTTAATGTAAGTTACAACTTTACCAACTGATCCATAGCCTGGATGGAATTAATGAAGTTTACCAACTGGTCCACACATTAGATGGAGCTAATGTAATTTACAAGATGATCCATAGCCTGGACATCATCTGCTCATTTACATCCTGGGTATGGAATTTATGGCGTTTACCAGATGATTTGTTGTGTCTGTTGGTTGAAGTAGACGTACAACCTTCCCAGTCGGTGTTTCAGAGAAACCTTGTCAGTGCATTTTTACAATAGTTTCCTATTCTAAGTAAGCAGTGGCTATGGGGACGAACATAACCACCTATCGAAACTAAGTGAGGCCCAATGGAACATAAAATGACTGAAAAAATACTTGTCGTTATCTCGTTCCTAAAACGTACAACATTTAGAAACTACTCACTTTGAATAATATATAATTAGTATGCATTTTAGATGCCCAACCAGTAAAGCATTTTAAAAACTCTTATATCTAGCTACCATACAGTGGGCTTTGAGTACACTGGTTTGTTTTTAAATTCGAGAAAAGCTACAAGAGGACTATCTGCGCTAGCTGTTCTTAATTTAGCAGTGAAAGAATAGAGGGAAGGCAGATAGTCATTACCACCAACCGCCAACTCTTGGGCTACTCTTTTTCAAAGAATAGTGAGACTCATCATCACATTCTAACGCCCCCCACGGATAAAAAGGCGAACATGTTTTTTTTTTTAGGGGGGTACAGGGATTAGAACCCGCGTTCTTTAGCTTACCAGTCAAACGCACTTAACACCTAGCCCTGCTGGGCTCTGAGTAAACTGACGGCTGTCGTTCTGTGTTAGTTAAAAAAACAACAACAAATAATTATATTTGAACTTAAATAACATATAGTTAAATGGAATATTTAGAGCTAAAACAATAAGATTAATTAAAGCATAGAATTATTATTTTATTTATATTCTCATTATAAATTCTATTCTAATGGAATTGGCGGCAAACATATTGTTTGTATTTAACTTATAACACATGTATTTTATTTGGAAATATGTTTAGTAATAAAAGAAATAACGGTTTAGATGTACATAGGTTTCATTAAGAGTTTGTTGACATTATTGTACTTCATCGTAGCAGAGTATTCAGCAATAATTCGAACTTACTCTCTGTTGAATATGCTATATTGTCATTTTTGTTTCTGACTAGCCATTAGAAAAATAGCAGTTATTGGTCTGTTTCTCACTTTTTGTGGGTGACATATTTAAATATTTTACAGACATTAATTAACTAGCCATTACAAAAATAGGAGTTATTGGTCTGTTTCTCATTTTTTGTGGGTGACATATTTAGATATTTTACAGACATTAATTGACTCGCCATTACAAAAATAGAAGTCTATTTATCACTTCTTGTCGGTGACATATTTAAATATGCTACATCACTTAATATGTCTAGCAATTATGTCCACAGTAAACACTTTGAAAAATAAAGAAAAAACGCCAGTTAGAGAATAACCTTATGATAACAAACTATGCCTTTCGAAAATGACTTTAACAAATGACAATGTCTACGTTTGAAAATTTGACGAATTTTACCTCATTAGTAGACACATTGAATAGTTTGGTTTGGTATATTATTAAGTAACTTAACTGATGTTATGCAAATTATATAACAATTGTCTCGTTAGGTAAAACTTTAAAGAATTAAAAATAATCAACTGAATATTATATTTTATTTTCGAAATTCTTATCATCCAATCATGAGTTAGAGAAACATATTCTAGAGTCTGGTTCAAGAATATCACTCTTGTTTGACATTTCTAGCTGTAATCGTTATACGTCCTCTGAAGTACATGTTTTGTAATATGAAACTTGAAAGCGATTTGAAACTGCAATTTTTAGATATAATCAGCACAGTCGTTATATATTCAACTACGTCAAACGAAATGTGGAGAATATCAATGCTTCGAAAACAGTTCTATTCATGCGTAGTGTAAACAGATATTCGATGCAGCAAGAATGAAGTTTTACCTCATCAAGTAAAACCCTTGTAAGTTTATTTTGTAAGCTTAAAGATACGGAGGACGAGGGTTTACAGGTGTTTTAACATAGAGACATGTATTCATATTTCATCTATTCAGCAGTGGCACGTGGAACAATTACCTATCATGTTATCAGACATACAGGGATAACATCTATTTTTCAAAATTTAGTAGTTTTATAATATTAACTTCCAGGCGCGATATGTATTAGCTGTTTGTTTGTTTTGTTATTATGCATAAAACTACACGAAGGGCTTTTTGTGCTTTGCCTACCACAGGTATCGAAAGCTGGTTTTGAGGAGTATAAGTCCTCACTGTGCAACTTGGGGGGCATATGTTATTTATGCAAGCTTGTTTGTTTTTAAATTTCGCTCAAAGCTACACGAAAGCTAGCTGCGCTAGCCGTTCCTAATTTAGCAGTGTAAGACTAGAAAGAAGGCAGCTACTCATTACCACTCACTTTTAACTTTTGGGTTACTCTTTTACCAACGAATAGTGGGATTGATCGTAACATTATAACGCCCCTACGGCTGAAAGGGCAAGCATGTTTGATGTAACGGGAATTAGAACCCGCGACCCTCAAATTACCTCAAGCGCCCTAACCACCTGGTTATGCCGGGTCTTTTATGTAATCTACAATTGTTTTGAACAGATTATATTAAAAGGAAGGATAGCGTGACTTTTATGTTTTAAATGAGATATTATTATATTATATTATTATGTTCAATTTTTTAGAGAAGAAGAATAAATAGATAAATAAGTAAATATATAAATAAGTGAAATAAATATGTATGAAAAAATAAAAACTTAGCCACAAGAAAATATTCAACACCGAGGCACAAATCATAGGGTGGGTCATTATGTAATACGCCCTGGTTTTTGTTTTTTGGTACAGGCGGAAGTAAGACATAAACTGTGTTGAACGCTATCCAGTTTAACCTCAATTTTGCCAGCTTCTCATGCTTAAAAAAAAAGGAAAAGAAAGGGAAAGTGAGCTCAAACCCAGAACGTTCACATTTTTACACTTTTCGCGGTATGCGTCAGAGGCGGGAAGATGGTTGCTCAAAATAATGATAAAAACACTATTAATGATTATAGTTAGAGTACTATAGACCAATGGGGAGACAGCAAAAGTGTTCTTGAACTTGAGCTTCTAGCTCCCAATATGATGTTAATAACTACTATATTAAGCCTAACCTTTTGGTCTACCCTTCTGTCTGGATCTTCAGTTGAACCATTGAATACGTCTTTATGTAATGGAGTTTGTTTTACCTTATTCTTCTTTTAAAACTATCGTTCATAAATTTGGGTTATTTTTTTATCCTATAAGTCGAAGGCCACGATCCATCTACAAGACTGTTATGAACTGCGTAGTAAGTCTAAAGTCATACGCAAATAGATCAACCAAGATTGAAATGAGGAAATATAATATACCAATAAAAGACATAATGTACACGTCGATTACCCGTGGTGCAAGTGCTCACTTGAGATGACAGTGCGTGGTGGCTACGAGATATTTTCAGTTTGCTACAGTAATTTCTGTTTCATTCTTTTTTTTTTGTCTTGTCCAGAGACAAAAAACATGCCAAATACGTCGTAAACGTTGAATCTGTATGTGACCTTTTCACCTTCGTTTTTTTTTCACTACGCGCAGCACGTTCAGCTGCCCAATTTTTTCTGTACATTCAAATTGAGAAAAATAAAGTTCTTCGTGACGAGAAACGGAGGCGAAACGGAAAAATCGTGACCCCTATTGCAATTCTATCCGCACGCGGGATAAACATTTCGCGAAGTTGGGGGTTCCAAATCACGTAATAAAAAATTCTCCCAATATCGTACATGTAAGCAAGAGTTTCGTTATTGGATGATATGGGCTAAAGGTCCAGGTCAGAGACCTCCAAGATTCATCATAACCGTCGTTAATCTAAGATTTCTTATAAGAGGTCTGTTAGCGGCACTCGATGCGTACACTGCTACTTTTAATCTTTCACTTTTATAACGCCCCCTCACTAAAAGAGCAGATTGTTAGCGATATGTTAAGAATTGAAACCTTGGACATGGAAATCGTAGTCCAGTACGTCAGCTACTTACCTTTTCCTCTGCTGCTTCATTGGAATCCTATCGAATCTAAAGTAACTCTATTTTCTAAAGTGTATTTCAGGTTTGAAACTATTCTGTGAAAATCAATCTAGGGAAAATAACTCTATTTATTAAATTATTTCATTTATTCGGCAGCTCAATTATTTTACAAGATTAAAACTAACAAACCGAAACTGTAAACGTGGTGAGTGAACCAAGTGTCACACCACTCTTACATAACCTCTCAAAACGTTATAACAACCATCAACTTCCTACTTGGTAACAATAGGAATGGTCAAAACAATAATGGAGAAGAAGATTCTAAGAATCTTTCGATTAAGATGGACTTCTTTAGGAAACTTTTCTTTTGACAAAGAATGACTGAGAAATTTAGAGGAATAATTGAATATTATTAAATGGGATATATCTATAGAAAGTAAAGTAAAGCAGACGAGGTTGGGTGCCATATAGAAGCAGAAAACATGAAGGAATTACTGGTGAAGTTGGACTTCGAGTGAAACCACATGTATCTGCCTGTGTTATCAACTAAATACATTTCATTGCAGAACACAAATGACTAAACTGTGTATGAAGCTAAAACTTAAAGTCTTTGATCAGATGGAAGAACTTTTGAATACAAAACCTACAGACTGATCAGAGGCGATTTCGATGGCAAGAAAAATAAAGCAAAGGTACTGTTTAAAAAGTTTGGAATGTTTTATAGAAATGAACGAAAATGATATTTGGCTGAATTTGCCACAAAAATAACTCAACGATCGCGAATACCTTCTTCGCAAAGGAATTCTAACGAAAAGAGATAAACGTGAAATAAATTATATACGAATTCATACACAAGGTTGTAAGAACAAATGTGGCAAAGCTTAAGAGATTCAACACTGGAAGCAACCTTCGGGTAGTGAGAAGTAAGTTGGTAATTAACCAGAAATAGAGAGAGCACGGATGATGAAAAGAGTACTCGATAAAATGAATGCCAGCAAACCAAGAGATAAAAAGTTTTAATTCAAAATGGATGGCATAGCATGGCCTAGTAGGTAATGTCATAGACTCTGAGTCTGGAGGTTCACAGCTCATGTGCCATTGCCAGGAAAACCAAGTTTTCTACTTTTGAGCTTTGGGCACATTATAAGAGTGACGGTCAAATCCCACAATTCAACCTGTTTAGCTTAAGAATTGCTTCTTTTTTCTTTTTCACCAGTTGCATTTTCTCAAAATTATCATCTCCAAATTAGGGACGAGCAGTGCAAATAACTATTGTGTAGCTTTGCGCGAACTTCCGAAATAAACTGATCAAATAATCGAATTTGAAGATCCATAAGAGGAACCAAGTATTTATGGACCAGTTTAATATATAGCATCAAAGATAACAGAAACTATATTGGCAACCGGAAAAACAGAAACAGTAAGCAGAATAAAATGTTGGGCACAACTAAAAGTTGTCTGAAAAAATTATGAGAAACGAAACAAGAGCCTAGAAGGAGCTTACTATAAATAATTCTGTAGAATTCCGAAGAAGCAGATACAATAAGAGGTAAAAAGTTTTATTACTAAATAAATTGAAAGAACTGTAAGATGCATCCAGCATAGTAGAGCTCCCAATTTTGTTAAGTAGCCGCGGGGATATCTTCCGTTGGATGACACCGTTCCTTCTCATATTACAGTATGCAAGAAAAGAAAGCTAGCCTTTTTCAACAGTTGTCATTTTGATAAGAACTGTCAGAGGAGACATATTCAATTTGATTGATATAAATTTATGCAACAAGGTACAATAAAATTATGTATGTATATAATACCGCCAGAAAAGAGTAAATATAAACAGAACAACAACAAATATATACTCAAACACTGTTTTTCTCTCCGTTCAAGTTCTTAACTTTGAAATATTTCTTTCAGTCAGTCGACAGAGGTGTCCATTTTTTTCGGGAAATATCCTCGCAAAAGAAATACTTCGTTTATTATAAGTTTTTATCAAATTGGGTATTTAGCACACACGAAATTTTATGGATCGTTATTAATATCGATATAAAATTTTAGGAATTAAAAAAAATCCCTGTAATGTACTCTGGAAAAGAAGCATTTTGATATGTAATTCTATTTATGATTAACAGCTCTGAAGATACAGAGTGTGACAGGCAGACATTCGACTATTATATATATAGATAGATGAGTTAGCCTGTGAATAGTGATTTAGACCATTTTGAAGAAGTGTAAAAATGAATATTAAGCTATGTGCTTCAAACACACTTCAAATGTTTTTTGGAGAATTTATTTTATAACCTAATTAAAATTAGTATTGAAATTTACAACGCTTTAAACCGGGTTTCGATATCCATGGTGGGCAGAGCATAAATAACCTATTGTGTTGCTTTGAGCTTAACTTTAAACAAATAAAAATTATTCAAATTAATTCGTATAATAGTATTATATGGTAGCGCAACATGATTCGTCACAAAGAGAAAAGGAGAGGAATGAAGCCAAGGTACGATTTTTGTTTGTTTGAAATTAAGCACAAAGCTACACAATGGACTATCTGTGCTCCACCCACCACGGGTATCCAAGGCACGAATAAACAGCCATTTCTTCTTTTCTTTCGGCATCGTCGAAATGACAATAAAAGAAATGACTAGATCAGAAAGGAAACCAAGCTTAAAGACATCTTACTCATAGTCAAAACGGAATTCGGCAGGACATGTAACAAAGAAGAGCAGACAACCAATGGACAACATGGGTCATGAACTAGTAACCAAGAGAAAGTAGTGGAAAAAGTCGAGAGAAAACATGATGGGCTTCAAAAACTTGTAGTTGTCCAGTGGTCAAGAAAATATCAAGAGATGGAATGAATGGAAGTGGTTTTGTAAAACCTCCTCCAACAGTGGACTGTAATTGGTTAATCAAGTCGGGTCACAACAAATTAAGTTGTAAAGTTATTGAACTTAGGATAATATCACTAACGATATAAGTGTGTAAAAAGAAATTACATCGAGCTAACATGCATACCTTAAATCACATAAAGCTACTTTCGGGAGGAATTTCTTTTTATTTCCTAACTGGACTGATATTATTCAGAACTGTACAGCTCTTCGCTAATAATGACATGGACTTTAATATCTTGTGTGAGATGCTATATATATTATTATAACTAAAATTATTACTCAGAGTAATTCGTATTATCAATGTTTTTTACGAATTGAAATCCTCTTAGTAATTTTTAATTTCAATAACCAACCATACAGGTGATTTGTATAAGATTAATGAGATATCATTTCTTTGTTTTTGACATGAAATAGTTCTGGTTTTATAAACTATTTCACTATTTTTGATCACAAATAATTGTTCACCTATGACGTGCTTTATTTTTCTCTATGTGAATTTCCTATGACTTCGCCTATATTTGTTTCATTTGTTCAAACCTATTTGTTCCTAATGTAGTTCCACTCGCCTTAAGATTTCCGACTCTTGGTAAATTTAATTAATAAGTAACAGTATTGCCAAAATACGCTTGAAATAAAACAAAATAAAAACACAAGATAACAAAATCGAAACATTATCACTAGATACACAGTAATATTGTCAGTCCAGTGAAACAAACGCTTACACGGTTCCGAACACAGACTGTAGAGAAAGAAACATCTTTAACATTCTTTTCAAATACATGTTCGGAAGAGGTTTTATTTATAGTTCTCATCTGCAATAGCTTTAGTTTTGTTATTTCTTGTAGTGCAATCATCATTTGTAGGATAAAGAACAATAGAAATAAAGTAATGAATATTAGCACAAAAGTTATTACTCCGCAACGACCAATAATCAAATATTAAATATTGCGAGTTGCTATTTAAAAATCGTTTGAAGTATCTCTTAGAACAAATATGAAATACAATATTTTCTGAAAGTCAGAATTTGTTTGTCATTACTTTACGAAAAGTGTCTTATACGAGACATAGGTTATTATGGATATGAAGTGTCTGTTATGCAGCTAAATGTCCATAAAATCAGTGTATAATAACAGTGTAAACAACAACAACTGTTCGTGATCCAAAAAGATACTGATTTTCAGCTTTTGATGATTTGATTAATTTTCTTTAGAACTGAAAATAGTAACAAGAAATAAGAGTACAAATGTTTCTGTTAATACAAACAATAAATTTTCTTTTATTTATGAACTAAACTGACGTTGACTGTTAAACTTACTGATATTCAACTGAGAACTACTAGAAAGAAAACCACACTGATGAAATAAGGTTTTCAATTTTTAGCGTATATAGATTATTTCTTGGAAATCTTATTAACTGTAATAACACGGTTATTAGAAGAAAAATCTATCGTATACATGTGTGTGTGTTTTCTTATAGCAAAGCCACATCGGGCTATCTGCTGAGTCCACGATGTGCATCGAACCCCTGATTTTAACCTTGTAAACTGTAGACTTACCGCTGTACCATCGGGGTACGTTGTATACGTAAGAATTTCCTTACAAGTAAATTGTAAACATTTTCTCTTAATTTCTGTTTTGGAGCAAATTATGTGTCCTATTGTTTCCTAACATTGAAGTTTATTTTTATTCTACGATTTAAAAATATCAACTCTGAATTTGTTTAACAAACAAAAAACATTTCATTTGAATATTGAACATATTTTAAAAATAACACCACTTCTTATTTATTTGAAAAAAAATCGTTCTCAAATTTGACATTGCAAGAAAAATGTCAAAATTTATAATATAAAAGAACGTAAAGATGTGTGTGTATATAGTTAAGGTATTATATTATAATTGAATTAAGAAAATTATGGTACCTTCAAAACATAGCAAGTTAAAAAAGGAAAATGTTAATAAATGAACAAGTGGTTTGCTATCACTGACTGTAAATTTTAGACGCAAATTTTATACAAAGATAAGGCAAGAAATTAAAGAAACTGAACTGAGTATGGCTTAATATTATAGAATGACATCTACAGAAAGGGTTTATCGGATATGAAACCGGGATGTGTTTTGTAATTTACAGAAATATATAGTTATTTTACAACAGCACTCAGGGCTTAATTATGTAATATTTCACGAAACATTTGAAACTTAAGAAGATTGTGTTCCGGACAACTTAGAAATAGGTCGTAAACCAAGCTGTTAGCCCTTCTGTTATTATTCACAAAGTTGGTGCTGTTTTATGATCTCATACTATGAAAATACACAAAAACAAAGCGTATTTAGAGTGCAAACAATATAGCTCACACCTAGATATATAAGACATTGGTGGCTGTGTAACACGCTTAAATTTGATAAAATATACAAAATAATTATGACCAAGAAAACTGAGATATGGAAGCTTTCCTACAATACAGATATCATCTGTACAACCTAAGTCACTCAGCTAATATAATGGGACAAAATAAATCAGGACCGGTATAAATTAGAGCTATAAAGTTGGTTTGGACTTAATTTAGACACGTAATTAAATCGTTTTGTTCTTTTTTAAATCGCGCGAGTACTTCAAAAATGGATTAAACACAAATTGTATGTGGTTACGCTTGACATACAAGCGTATTGTCTTAAATGTTCTGTTTTTAAATGACGTTTTGCTGTGTATTAGATTTGTTTATACTAAAATGAAATATAATTTTCTTTTTTTTCTAGATTTTATTCCATTTCTCGGTTACTATTATTATTTGTTTTATCTAATTAATAATTCCGTCTCAAAGACTTTTAAAACTAGAACCTCTTTAAACAAGTCACTGAAGGGAATTACCTCTAAAATTACATAGACTCAACATACCTTATTTTGGACAAAATGTCACATTTAAAATTCAGTTCTACAAAGTTAAGCGAATGTACTGATATTAGTTCAATGGGAAATAATCATGGAAATAGTGAACATAAGAACTACATATCTCCACCAACCAATCCCAGCACGACCAATTTTGACATTAGAAAATCGTAAAAACACAAAAAAATGGTTAAATTTGACATGTTTGTCTGTAAGTGTGTGTATTGCCTGTGGAAAAATATCTCTTTACTAAATTCTATGTAAGTTGATTGGAACAAAATTATCGGCCAAAATCCTCAAAAGTATAAGTTTATTTACCATTTTCAACCCATTAAAATGAGTATAAAGGGACATATTCGCCCAGTTTTGTGTTCAGATGTATCTTTGTACCAAATCCCACGTAAATTGGTCAAACTATGACCGAATAATTGACAAGAAAACGAAAATTAGGTTTCTAAAAAGATTGAAAATGGGCAAATCCAACTATTATGTTAATGTATTGGGCGCTAAAAATTAATATTTGTGCTTTTGTCAATTTTCATCTTGATTGCTGTATGATAGCTCAGAAGCATAAAATATACATTTTTAGTTGTTAGGATTTTGATCCTATCAAAAAAGGCTTACATTTAAAATGAAAAAGATATCTAGGTGTATTGGATCAACGTATAATATAACCTTATTACGTTTTAAGTTAATCCGCTGACAAACAAAGGTCGATCGAAAAGCGCTTAGAAGAAGAAGAAATAAGAGAAAAACAGAATGCCTCTCTGCAGAAACATAAAAAGAGCTGTAAAAGGCAAATCTTATTGTGCCGCTTGCCTTTTTCTAATTAGCTGTTATTCAACCAATCAGATAGTTTTGAAAAAAGCGTAACGCCCATAAAAGTATACGCAGTCATTCTATTCTCCGCATTAGTGAAAAATGTGTAGAAATAAAAAATTTGTCTGGTTAGGATTATTGCGTGCAATAGATTGAGGATAAATTCCTTGTTTCAGTAGAAGCCGTATGTACACTTTACAGAATTTCGCGTAAAGTTACAGGAGGCCTATTTGCGCTAGTCGTCTTTAATTTATCAGAGAAGGCACCTAGTCAACAAGAAACACCGCCAACTCTTGAGCTACTCTTATTTTCAACGAATAGTAGGATTGACCGTCACATTATAATGCCTCCACGGCTAAAAGGGCAAGCACACGAGTCGAATGCCCTTAACCCGGGGTAGAAGGTTAGAACTCTTCATAAACGATGCATAGGATATACTCGTCACCTGATACACCACAATCCAGTACAGATCTTGCCAGCAAACTACTTTGTAAGAAGAGGTAAGAATGATGCATCCAGAACAGTAAATTACACATTAGCATAGAAGTGGCCTCGCTGGATGTGTAGCTGCATAGAAAACATTTTGTTAAGTGAGATAACCAAATTAAAAGGCACAAATGGGCATCGAATTTCAAACACTGGGATGGATAAATCTGAAAGGCGAACAAACCTAGGTAGTGATATGGTCAATGTACAAGTCCTACAACGATGATGGGGAGTAGTATAAGAATAGGATGCATCTCAGTCAATGGTGTTGGAGATGTATGCAAAATTGATGACACTCTGACTGCTGACTGGTACAAGTTAATTCCTATTCATCATATCATTTTTTCAGGGAAAAGACTCTTTGGGAAGGATTTATCTTTTAGCATGAAGAATGTGTAAGTACGTAGCGAATGTGATACAAAAGGTATAAAACGTCAGTGGTCAGCACAAATTATGTATAGATTTTTGTGGAAACTGAGAAGGTCAAACGATAACCAAACTGCTTTGCTGAACTGTGGGAAATACCAAAGGGCATCGGGATTGATATATCAAAATCATACATTAATCATCTTATGGTAATACGAAACAATTTGCTTTGCTCTATTTAGATTATATACGGTAGTAGACTGTACAGCTTATTCGCTTTTCCTTTGAATTGTCTGTAATAATAATATGGTAAACTGTTCATTGTCTATGACCACTGAATACCTATCAGTTATCTAATCTCATAATTACTTCCAGTATATACATATAGTGAACGTATTGTAAATAAATACTGCCTATCAGAAACAAATGAAAATAGTTATATATCATTCAGAGATATATCTTGCTATTCCATGATTACTGTACTTTACCATCATTGGAATGGATGTTTAAACGATAAACCGAACTAATATAACTACCTTAGTGAATGTTTTAATATCAAACACATAATTAGCATTTGACATACACAGAATAGAAATATTTTCATGTTTTAATTAAAGAAAAACAACCAAACTTCTACATCGTTTTATACCTGTGTAGTGTAAAGATGACAGTGTAAAGATGACAGTGTAAAGATGACAGTGAAAAGATGACAGTGAAAAATAAGCCTAAAGGGCTGTTCAAAAACATTGAATTAGTTGAAATTGAAAGATCAAGTAAAACACGAGTGTATTTCTTTCGAAAAATGGTTGAATAATTAGCAATCTCTTGTGAAGCTCTAATTACGTAAAATTTTTCTGCAACTTGACTCATTCATTGCTCAGTTCAATTAAACTCAAAGTATTTTTCACTATTTTTTAAGCGTTCTTCATTATTTTGTTAAAAGTTGGCAGATAATTTTGAGTTGAAAAATGATAACGTAAAAAAAGACAAATCTTTAGATGTTTTTATTCACAACGACCATGGGAAAATAAAACAACCTGTCTTATCTTAATGATGACGGAAGTTTAAAGTGCTTATTTGAAGCGTTAGTTCCAGAAGAGAGTTTCTAGGAGCAGAATGAGTTTCTTGTTTAATTGGAGCTTAATTAAGTTGACATCTTGTTATTCTTTGAAATGTGAAGGTACACTTCTAACGTGATGACATCTTTCTATTGGAACCACTGAGAATGTCCGTGTATTTGAAATATTTAGATGTACATTTTAAAACATACACACACTTATTATTACTTCTTTATCTCTCTCTATTTAAAAAACGTTCGGAACACTCAGTGAAAAATCATAAATAATACACATGACTCGTATGCACACGCACACACGTAAATATATATACGTACGTGTACATACACAAAAAATCAATATATTCTCATCCAAAAGTACATTCACCACTCAATATATACCATTTTATTGTCTTTGTTGTTAACTTTATTTGTTTTGAATTTTTGCGTAAAGCTACTCGAGGGCTATTTGCGTTAGCCGTCCCTTATTTCGCAGTGTAAGATTAGAGGGAAGGCAGCTAGTCAGCATTACACACCGCCAACTCTTGGGGTATTCTTTTACCAACAAATAGTGGGATTGACTGTCACATTATAACGCCCCACGGCTGAAAGAGCGAGATTGTTTGGAGCAAAGGGGATTCAAACCTACGACCCTCGGATTATGAGTCAAGCGCCTTAACCACCTGGCCATGCCGGGCCGTTGTTAAGTGCAAAGCTATCCAGTGTGTTGTCTATGCTCTGCCCAACACGGTTATCAAAAAGAGATTTTTATCCCTCACACACCGTCAGTAGGCAGGACGCTTGAACTAGATAATGAGGAAATATTTATTTTAGAATTGACTACACTTTCCACAACATGATCGCAGAAAACAAAAGACATTTTTTCACTTACTTTTTTATTCATTCACATCTTTAACTTTCTTATGACAATACAATTTTTCCCTCTTTCAAGTGTATCTTTAAGCACTGGAACTTTTAGCTCCGTCTTTAAATTAGTTGTGTCAGTTTTGCGAACCCTGCTCACGTTGCAATGTACCCAGGTAGCCATAGACAACGGAAAGTTTAAGGGTTTGTAATGCTAAAAGTCAGATTCCGTTGTGTCATTTTGTGCTTAACAACAAACTAACAAGTAAACACATTGCGACTGCCATTTTCTGGACAGAAAGTGCTAATATTTCGGTGTACAGAAATATGATATGTTAAATAAGATGAAAAAAATTGAAATAGCTTATAAAATTCAACCTGTTATAATCTACAAGGTCCACGCGAACAGTTTAATGAAAATGTGATTTGTTTAGATGAAGTTTGTTCGTGATGTTGTAAATATTTTATAAGAAATATCACTTGAAATTTAAATAACAAAACACGGTTTAGGTTTTGAAAGTTAGTTTGCAACCTAATTTATGGGTTTACAATACTAAACTCCCAGGTTATATTCTACATGGTGGATATAACTTATTGTATATATTTTTTTTGGGGGTACTCGAACCCACGACCTTTAGATTCTGATTCAAATGCACTTAACACTTAGCCATGCTGAGCCCTTGAATAAACTGTTTGTTTGTTTTTGAAAATTGCGCATAGCTACACGATGGCTACCTACGTTAGCTATCCCTAATTTAGAAGTGTTTTTTTGTTGTTTTTTTTAATTTCGCACAAAGCTACTCGAGGGCTATCTGTGCTAGCCGTCCCTAACTTAGAAGTGTAAGACTAGAGGAAAGACAGATAATTCTCACCACCCATCGCCAATTCTTGGGCTACTCTTTTAGCAACAAATAATGGGTTTGACCGTCACATTGTAACGCCCCCATGGCTGAAAGGGCGAGCATGTTTGGTGTGACGATGATTCGAACCCGCGACCCTCAGATTACAAGTGGAGCACCTTAACCACCTGGCCATACCGGACCTTTTGCGTAGTGAAAACTTGTTTAATATCTAAACATGAAAACTAAAAATATGTATAAAACACAAAAGAGAGATAGTTCCATGTATATTTAACCCATTATTGAACACTCAACTTTAATGAATTCTATATAAACAGGAAATACTTATTGTGTAGGATACACAAGATTATATATATTATAAATATACATAACTAAACAAAAGAAGAAACTTTCAAATTATTTTTTCCTCTAAATTGTTATATATTTTATTAATTAAAATCTGATACTTTTTCGTCTTGATGCATCGACACTAGTGGTCTCCTCTTTCTCTGCGTTAGGTACCAGAAAGTGAAATTTTGGGTCAATCAACACACATTTTCTCTCACGTTGTCATCACTCACTTAGATAGCTGTTCAGGAAGCATTTCATTTTCCTCTGTATAGTCATTTATTTGCACTCCATACAACGTAGAGATTCCAATGTACTGCGTTCTTATTAAATATGACAGGCGAAAAGCATATAATAACGAATAGCATCAATCTACCAACAATGATTTATATATGTGATGATTCGGCCATAAATGAACAAAACCAGAACTCTCAGATAAAACTTGATGAAGAGTATTACTTGAAAGTAGTTCCCTTTTTGGTTTCGCTTGAAAAATAAGAAGAAAAAGGCTATTTTCGCAGCTTTTTAAAAGCTTACATAAATTATCATCCTGATATATTTTCATTCGTAGGTTGAGCAAATAGGTTTTGAAGTCAAAATCTATCATTTAAAATTTTTACTCGAAATATAACTGATCATTAAATTGGTGTGGAATTCATAATGCTACTTTACAGAATAATAAGTAAAACATTTGTAAAATACAAGACAAATTACTTAGATAAATCAATTATTTCTATTACTATTTTTAGGGAGGCTAGAGCTTCCTTAGTGACAACATGACATATATTCTTCTCGAATGTTATTTCATTTTCTATTATTGATTGATTCTCAAATACATCGGTAAAATCGCGATTTATGATTGGATTAACGACCTGTTTTGCTGATGAATTCATATACATTGTTTCTTTTAACTAAAGTAAACATAATCATTTCAAGTAATCGTTTAGAATTTCCTTTTATAATAAAGTGTTGGTGGCTTCACTGAGTATAAAAATGAAAGCCTCGCAATATATATATGTATCATTAAAAGTTTCCCGCAGTACACTGAACTAAATATAAACCCATTTGTTTGTTCGTTAAGTTCTACAGTCTTGGAGTTAGCAGAACCAAATTTAGAAGGCGGAACCGAAGCAGTCCAGGGATGTTTCTATCTACTAAAGGGAGATAAAGTGATGCCAGAATACAATTCAGAAGGCATCGTTAGGGTCTTAATGTAGGGTTCAAACTCAGTCAGGGGCGGAGGTTCTCGTGTGTTTTAGTCGGGTACAGACGTCACTTGCGGTAGCTACATAATTAATGGGGTATAATGGAAGAGGTTGAACAGTATATAAGAACTTTTGAGCCCCGCAGGTCTCAGAGCACGATTATATTAAGTTAGTACAATGAAATGGCAGATAAAAATTAAATCACAAATCACGTAATCTTGTGAAATAATAATATCTTGAAAATTATTCCGATTAGTTAAATCATTAATTGTTATTAATAGAACACCAGTGTAAGGCATCAATTCGATATCACAGCTCTAATAACATTTCAGAAACTAATGAGGTAATATATTAGCCTAAACCGATGTTAATAGATTTTATAACTAGCAAGTTATATAAAAATAGTAATTCAATGGAGCGTTTCTAGCTAGTTAACCATAATGTGAATAAGAATGTAAAAGAAAAAGTATAAAACTCTAACACTAAATTAATAGACGTTTTTACTGAGGCTTGAAATATGAAAAATGTTAAAATAGTATCATTAAAATTGTTACCACTCTTCTGTAGCCCCCCCGGTTTATTTGTTTATTTAAAGTTACGCATAAAGCAACACTATGGGCTATCTGTGCTCTTACCACCACTGGTATCGAGACCCATATTCTAGCATTCGAAATCCGCAGACACACCCCTGGACCACTGGGGGCGCTCCCCTCGGATTCATCCCTAGAAACCGAATTTCGATACCCGTTGTAGGCAAAGCACAGATGGCCTACTGTGTAGCCTTGTGTTTAATTTCAAAACGCTGATTGAAAACACATACTTTTCTGTTGAAGGGAATTTAACCTCGGATTTTAAATTTCAACTTACAACTGACCCGTTAAGGAACATTTGTTTGATTTATCCTTGATAATAACTAGTAATATATACAGGTATTGGGAATTTAAATTGTAATATTGGGCAGTTTCTTAATGTACTTGCTACGTAAGAAACGGAAACTTGTTTAATTTGATAACATTGTAGGATTCCCCAGTGGCACAGCAGTATGTCTGCGGACTTATAAACAAATCGTACAGGTGAGCTCATTACTAGAAAGAGAATGTTTAAGTTTCTTTTTTTCTGGAAAACACCATACTTTGTAGGTTAAAACATGAAGACGAATTTTAACTCTGACATTTTGACTTAATAAGATTTGGTTTGTTTTAAATTTCGCGCAAAGCTACACGAGGGCTATCTGTGCTAGCTGTCCCTAATTCAGCAGTGTAAGACTGCAGGAAGGCAGTTAGTCATCACTACTCACTGTCAGCTGCTGGGCTACTCTTTTACCAGCCAATAGTGGGATTGACCGTCACATTATAAAGTCCCTACGGCTGAAAGAGTGAGCATGTTTGGTGCGACGTGGATTCGAACCCATAACGCTCAGATTACGAATTGTGTTCCTTAACCCACCTGGCCATGGCGGGCCGAATTAATAAGGAGGGTATACTATTATTTTATAGATAAAGCTAGATTAATTACTGTGAAACTGTCCTACAGTTTAATCGTTTTCTTCATGGAAGCTTACACGGGGAGAATAACATCACATGGTGAGTTTTGTTTCAAACATATTTAAACTTAGTCAGTTTGATGAGATTTACAAGGAGGGAATTACATTACAAAATATAGATAAGCAGTCAGTAAGTAACATCTTCTACTATTCTTCATCAGAAGATGAGTTATTTTTTTTACAAATCGTGATACGTATTGTTTGTTTGTCGTTAAGCACGAAGCTTTACAATGAATTATCTGTTTCTCTACTCACCACAGATATCGAAACCAGATTTTAAAGTTCTAAGTTTTGAAATTTATCGCTATGCACCTGTGAGGCAATTATGATAATACAAAGAACGTATAACTCACTGTCATAAAGCAAAAGGAATATAACTGTTTTGAACATCTTATACCATTGAGTTTTAAATCAGATCATATATCAATAGAACACACTTCCAATTCATTCAAGAAGAATTTGCTTTCAGCCAGCTTAGACGAAAGTAGATTTTATCAACAACGGTTTAAAATAAATAGAGATTTAATTTATTCAAAACATTTTTAACGCCTGAAACTTTAACTATGAAACGGTACAGTCTAATAATTGTTACCACCTTTTGCAGTATACAGCAAGTTTTCCGATACGTTTGCCACGCTTTTAAACGTAACTTTAAAATAGGAAATTTTTGTTTAGATTCTTTTTGCAAAATGGACACATTTTTGCTATATGAGTGCCACATGAGTAGATTCACTGTTTTCTTGTCATTTTTAGGTCTTAACCACAAAACTTTTTACAGTATTTTTAAAGAAACTTATTTCAGCTACTATTTTCTTTTTGAAGTTTTTGGTATATAGTTAATTTTCTCGAAACAAGTAGGTACTTTATGGAACAGAACGCGAAGATCACGTGATAGTCTGGGGAATTTCCTTGGGTGTTAACACGTGTAAACTTTTTTTTTTCAAACCATTCTCACATTTATTTTTTTTTCTAATTCTATCATTGGCCTGAACTTCACTAAAAAAAATGTTTTATCTTTCCATCTTGCGTTAACGACTGTTAAGGACAAACCCAACAACAACAAACAAATCCTTTTATTGTTGCTGTTATGCAAAAATTGTTGCAATAGGTTAACATTTTTTACTGGTTCATTAAATTTTTGTTATTTATTATACAGGTACTTTGGATTCCTTTGACACTGTATTAGCATTGATGTTGATTAGGTTACTATAAAGAAACAATAAATGTTGTCATTTCACAAATATGAGTTTTCCTCTGCTAATATTCTGGAATGGCCAGGTGGTTAAGGCGCTCGACTCCTAATTTGTGGATCGCGGGTTTGAATCCCCGTCGCATCAAACATGCTTGCCCTTTCAGCCGTGGTGACGTTGTAATGACAGTAAATCCCACTATCAATCACCAAGAGTTGGCGGTGGGTGGTGATGACTAGCCGCCTTCCCTCTAGTGATGAATAGCTGCCTTGATTCACTGCTAAATTAGGGACGGCTAGCGCAGATAGCCCTCGAGTAGCTTTGCGCGAAATTCACACCAAACCAAACCAATCATTTAAATGACTCCAACAACTTCTTTCTTAGCTAATTAACTTCTTCATGGTTTGAGTGATTGTTTGAGGTCATTATGTTCTTGGTAGTAGAATCCTTTACCAATAGCACACAAACCATTGTGTATGCCATAACGGATCAATAGACGATGGTACTTGCACTGGTCCATTATTCCATCTATTTTTCAAAAATAGCTCCTGCTGCCTCAGCAGAAAAGTATCTCCAAATCATTACACTGCCTCCCCCATGTCTCATTGTAGGTGTTATGCATTGATGTAAGCATTTTTCACCTTTTCTTCGCCGGACATACAACCTACGTTTTGAACCAAATATCTCAAACTTGGACTCATCTGTCCATAGCACCCTTTTTCAATAATCAGCACTCTACCTTTTTGGAGATCGAAGTAAAGGTTTTGTAACGACCAAACGACCAAATATTTTATTCTTGTGAAGTCTTCTTGATACTGTTGGGTGTAGGCGTTTTCCTTCTTTTTTTCCTATTTTCAATTTTACGTGTCTCGGTCACATGATCTAGGTTGTGCTTATGTTTGTGTGGGGAGCATTTTAAGTTTACAGTAATTTGTTGAAGAGTCCAAGCATCAGTAATACTTTTATGTAAACTCTCTGTTCTACTGACAATTCACTACGTTTTTCTGACCGTGGCATGACATCAAAACTTGGTATATAGTGTTAACCACTATTTTTTCAAGGTTTATTGATGGAGTGTAATTCAATTGATTTTTCTAACATATACCAGTATCATATGTTAACTTTTTTCTGTGTAGTTGACAATGCATGAGGTACCATGACAGCTGTTTCAAACCCTAAATTTGATAATATGTTTATTTAAACAGAACCCTTATGAAATACCCTTGGGAATTCTATGGAATGATAAACATTTTTACCCTGGCTTATTCATTTGTCAATAGAGGTCAGTAAAGCATTACTATGGTGTTTAAATTTACATTCTGAAGAATCAGCTCCATGAAATGGAAAGATTGGCAAAATATTATCTTGTCTTAACACTTTTGCACAGTGCTGTACTTAAAAAGGAGTCGCAACTAAGACAGTTGATATGTTTTTATCACAATGAAATACTGAAAAAAAGCAATACATTTCCGCTTAGTGTTCAGCGCCGAGTCAAATACATATCATACATCATATTCAGCACCGAGTCAAATACATATCATACATCATATCCAACACCGAGTCAAATACATATCATACATCATATCCAGCACCGAGTCAAATACATATCATACATCATATTCAGCACCGAGTCAAATACATATCATACATCATATCCAGCACCGAGTCAAATACATATCATACATCATATTTAGCACCGAGTCAAATACATATCATACATCATATTCAGCACCGAGTCAAATACATATCATACATCATATCCAACACCGAGTCAAATACATATCATACATCATATCCAGCACCGAGTCAAATACATATCATACATCATATTTAGCACCGAGTCAAATACATATCATACATCATATTTAGCACCGAGTCAAATACATATCATACATCATATTCAGCACCGAGTCAAATACATATCATACATCATATCCAGCACCGAGTCAAATACATATCATACATCATATTTAGCACCGAGTCAAATACATATCATACATCATATTCAGCACCGAGTCAAATACATATCATACATCATATTTAGCACCGAGTCAAATACATATCATACATCATATCCAGCACCGAGTCAAATACATATCATACATCATATTTAGCACCGAGTCAAATACATATCATACATCATATTCAGCACCGAGTCAAATACATATCATACATCATATTTAGCACCGAGTCAAATACATATCATACATCATATTCAGCACCGAGTCAAATACATACCATACATCATATTCAGCACCGAGTCAAATACATATCATACATAATATTCACGCTAGCCATTAATTCCATAACCAAGTCCATATCATTTCCCAATCCTCGAGTGGTGCGAAGGAAGATGGCTTGATCTTAGAGTACCTCCAATGATTAATTATTTTAAATAATTAGTTTCAATCGAAACATCTGCCAGTCGCAGTAGTTAACCTATGATAGACTAGGCAAAGGGGTACCATTCTCTGGATAACAAGATTTGTCAGACCAAAAAAAAATAAAATAAAATAATAATTTTCTTGTAATACCCAATAGCAGTAGTTAACGCACGATAGAATGGGCAAATGGGTTCCATTCTTATCCGCTTGTGCCATTTGAAACTGGAGTTGGAAAGTACCGTATCTTGCAAGCTCATGGTAAGAGCTTAACTATTATAACTGATATGGCATTATTAGCCATTAGAATATAACGTTTGGTATTTTTAAAATTATGAGCGTTTTACAAGCCACATTGACTAAGTAATCAAGCAGAGGATTCCTTAAGTTCTGTAATAGCTGTCTTTAATTTAGAGGCAATCATCGATGGAATGTTATAATAATAACATGGCAACAGCTAAAATTGCATAGAGTGTTAATGGTGTATCATAACTCATTTTATGAATTTCCGATCCGTAGCCCAGCACACAAACCACTCTATCACACAAGGAAATCCTAATTAAGTTTCTTTCTTTTTAATTCAAATTTACGACTCCATTATTTACATCTTCTCAACACTCAATTTCTACCTGATTTTCGCAGTGATGAGAATCATTGATATGAATTAAAAAAATGATAAATAATAAAAAATAGATTATCATAAACTTATAGTTTATAATGCACCCAATAAAATCACTAATGGTACAAGATGTACTTTGCATCATTGTAACAAACAGAAAACAAATCAACACGTCACGTACTGTTCTACTACTGTTCCAAAAATAAGACTAAGGCAGTGAAATACATTATTATAGATAACTCGTAGAATTTTATAGTTTATATTAACAGTAAAACTAATAAGGGTGTCTGCCACTGCCCATATGTTTTATCTAAGAGACAAGAGCAAACGTAGTTAGTTAGTAGAACTTGCCATATGCACAATCTATGTTAAGAAATTGATTGCTACCCTTATAACGCACCTTCAGTTTAAAATGCAAATATAATTTCGCGGGGCCCGGCATGGCCAGGTGGATAAGGCGCTAGACCCTTAATCTGAGGGTCACAGGCTCGAATATCAGTCACACCAAATATGCTCGCCAACCAGTAGATATTATATATAATATGATGTCAATCCCTCTATTCGTTGGTGAAAGAGTAGCCCAAGAGTTAGCGGTGGGTGACTAATTGCCTTCCCGAAAGTCTTACATTGTTAAATTAGGGACTGCTAGCGCAGATATCCCTCGTACAGCTTTGCGCGAAATTAAAATACAAACAAACAAACAAACAAACAAGTATTTTGGGGTGCGCAAGAAGTCGAACTCCACTGAGCTATTTCAACCACTAGGTCAACCCGCATCCTTTCTGAATAACGATACAATGATAGCAAAAATAAACAATATTATTGTGGATTTACGAGAGCAAGAATCTAACTGAAATACATAAATATTTGTCGTTTATGTAAATAGATAAATCATAAAGAAAATAAACGTACAGTATTTACCCCAAGATAACAAATCGTGCAACATTCCCGTATGTGTTGTACGCGTTAATATTAGTTATAGATTGAAGTTTCATGAATCACTCTGTATGTGTAACTCAATAGTTAATAACATTATGAAACTTTGTAAAATGGTCCACAACAGGTTGTGGAGACACAAGTGTAGAGAACAACGTTTCGAATTTTTTCGCCTTTCGTCTTCGGGCAAGTGTGTGTAACGAAACGAAACGAACTTGGCAGGGGTTTAGTTTAGAGAGAGAGAAGTCTGATGAATTCTCTCCCCAACAGGGGGGGTCAGGAACTTTTTAGTGAGGTGGGGCAGTATAAAAATGACGGGTGAGAAAGGAGAGTGAGAAAAAGGTGGCACAAGGGAAGTAGGCCAGGCCGGAGCCCGTAGTCCGAACAGAAGACGAGACGAAACGAAACATCAAATCAAACGACACGATTCGGGGCTGGGCAAAAATATTGCCTTGGCTGGGATCTAAAGATTCAATGCCTGAGAACTGGATGTTGAGGAGAAACGGAAGTGCTCCAAGAAAACCCACTTTCACAGGACAGGCTCCGAATGTTTTACCTGTCCAGATGCACCTTATTTATAATTATGTATTTTGTTGAGTGGTTTGTAATTGTTGAAATATGTTGTATGGTAAGATGTATTTTGTAGGAGTGCTGGCTAATTTGTATAATGACGCAGTTAGGTTGTTTCTATGTTCTGCTTTTAAGTAATATTTGAATAATATTTCTGCGAGCCTGTTTCTGAGGTTGGTAGATTACTGATTTTGTGTACATAGTTGACAGGTGTTTATGTTGGTAGTCGGTTTGCTGCTCTTAATATTTTATTTTGTTGTACTAGGATCTTTTGTAGTGTGTTGTCAGACATGTTGTATGTAACTTGACAACCATATTCTATTAACGGACGGATGTAAGCCTTGTATATTTAAATGATGGTTTCTGGTGAGCAGTTTGAGTGTTTGCTAGTTATGGTCAACAAATGTGAAATGCGTTATTTTGGTGGATAAATGTGTGTTGACATGTTTTCTCCATGCTAATCTGGAGTCGAAAATGATGCCAAGGGATGTAATTTACTTCACGTTAATAGGCGAGTTGCTGATGTTTACTTTTTCTGGAGTTTTTCTGTGCCTTTTTAATTTCCTGTAAAAAGTTATATTTACGTTTTGTTGGGTTTAAAACCATCCTCCACTTGTTGCTCCAGCTCACGACAGCATTTAGTGTTTCCTGAACGTGAGACATGGCCATTAGCGGAGATAGCAATGTTGTCAGCGTATTGTAAATTGTACGTATAAGTTAGACTAGGGAAAGGTATATCACTAACGAAAGGAGAGAGGGCGGATCCTTGGGGCACTCCTGCAGTGAGTTTGAAAGATTTTGATCAGGTTTTGTTGACTCTTACTTGAGCTGTTCTGTCTGTAAGGAAGTTTGACATCCATGTGATAATAGTTTGATTTACTTTCAAGTTTGTTAGATTATACTTAATGACGCTATGCCAAACACTGTCAAATGCTTTCCTAACATCTAAAAATACACCTATGGTTACCTGATTGTTATTGAATGCTCTGTAAACTGATTCAGTGAGTTGTGTGAGACGATCTATTGTTTGTCTATTTATCCTGGAAGCGTTTTGAGATTCGTGGAGGATGTTATTTTTTTCGCAGAAATGAAGGAGGCGATTTGATATTACTTTCTCCATCAGTTTGCCAAGACAACTTAACAGACTGATGAGACGGAAGTTGTTAGGATTAGTGCTGTTTGTTTCTTAGGAATCGTGGAGATAATAGGTTTTTTTTCCAAGTGTCGGGGTAATAACCTATTGTTAGTGAGAGAATCATGATATTTGTGAGATGGTGTAATAGGAGACTGGAGCTTTTTTAAGAATAATATTAGGTATTTGATCATGTCCGGGGGAGTGTTTTTCAAGTTTTTAATGTTAATTTTGAGCTCAGTGGTGGTGATTTTTCTATTAATTGAACTGGAATGGCTCTTTAGAGTGTTACCGGGAATTGTGATGCGAAAGATTGATTTGTATATATTTAGTTGTTAACATGTTGTTGGTGTTGTGTGTCAAAGTCAGCAAAGTTCATGTCGCTAAAGGAGGATTCGTAATAGTCGGCTTTCTCTGAGTCCAGCGATTCTGTTGTTGTGTGTGATGTGATGGAGAAAGTAATTTGTGTTGAGTCCAGCGATTCTATTGTTGTGTGTGATGTGTTGGAGTAAGTAATTTGTGTGTTTGTCGAGGAAATGCTCTTAAATTTTTTCCAAAATTCTTTTTGCTTATTCTTAGTTTTTTCTAAGTTTTTACAAAAGTTAAGTCAACTTGTTTCTTTTGCTATTTTAATTTGTTGTTTAATTTTTGCGTTTGTTCTGTTGATCTGTGTTTTGATGGTCGGGTTGCGTATTGCAAAGTGAGTTTGTCTTAGCTGTTTGCGTTCGATCATTAGAGCATGAATTTTCTATGTTAAAGTCCATTGATTGTAGGCGCGTTTCTTCCTTGTTTGTAGAATTGTGTTTTTAATGATTTTGTGTCTGGCTTCAGTAACTTGGTTTAAATAGTCAGTGTGTATGTACATGGTGTCAGTCTTTTATAGTGTCCTGGTGGATTGTTGAGAGCGAATTATGATTGGTTGGATCATCACAGTTTCTGATTGGAGGAGAGATTTCTTGTAGATTTAACAAGTGGCAGCCACAGGTTCCTCACCTCTAATCAGGTATCTTTGTTTAATGAAGGTTTAATATTGTTAATATAAAATGATTTTTTATATTTTTCTTGTCTTCCAGAATTTGTCTGTGTTGATGATTCTAGTTTTCTCCCAGTTTATTCTGTGTCCAGTTGACGTGACGTGCTCTGCAATGGCTGAATTTTGTGTTTTCATGAGTCTTGTACTATCTTTATGTTCTTTTATTCTTGTAGCGAGTTTTCTTCCCGTTTTTCCAATGTATGTATCGTTACAGAAACACGGAATTTTATAGATGACGTTTTTGAGATTCTCTTTGGTAAGTCGTTGTTTGTTTTTCACCAGAATGAACCTTAAGGTACTGTAGGATTTCGACCGGATTTTTATATTGAATTTCTTGGCTGTGGTATTTTGAGTTTTTCACTGAAATGTTGTAGTTATGGTAGGCAAGTGGTAACAGTAGTGGTGACTTTATGATCTTTTCTTTCTGTCATGATCTTCTTCAAGGAGTTTTTAATGAAGGAGGAGGTGTAACCATTCTGTTTAAAACTCTCTGGGATCTTTTGGCGTTCTGCATTGATGGATGTCTTGTCGCAAATGTTTTCTGCTTTCTTGTTTAGGCATTGGATTATACCACGTTTTAACGAGGTTGGGGACTGGAGGTGTAGGTCCCTGTGGGTGAGTTTTATGTATATAGTTGTGGTTATTTGTCGTATTTGCTTGCTGATGAGTATGTTACGAAACGATAAACTATTTTGTTCCTCTATTTTCATAGTGAAATAGATTTTTTTCTATGGAACTGAGATGCTCTAAGAAGGATGGTAAGTTTTCATGACTGTGGGCCACATAACGAGGTTGTCGTCGACGTAACGTCTGTAGAAATTTGGTTTTATAGATGTGGATGAAAGGGTTATTTCTTCAAAGTCTTCCATGAAAATGTCTGGTAGGATTGGGAGAGTAATGATCCAATGGCTAGACCATCTGTTTGTTCGTAGAATCCCTCGTAATATTGGAAATAGGTTGATTGCAGGCAAATGGTTGTTAGTTCCTTTATGGTGTCTATTTTCATATCTGTTCTGTGTGATAGAGAGTCGCCATTCAGCAGTCGTCGTCTGGTGATGTGAAGGGTTTATGTATCTGGAACATTAGTAAATAGATTTGTGACGTCAGAACTGACCATAATACCCTGGGTTTTGATGTTTAACGTTCTGAGTTATCCTATGAAATCTGTCGAGTTTTGAATATGATGTTCAGTGTTTCCTCGTAATGAAGATAAGATAGGTACTAGGAAAGTAGCCAGTTGATGGCAAGGTGAGTTTTGAGCATTGATGATAGGCCTTAGAGGTATATTAGGTTTGTGTATCTTAGGTAGTCCGTAGAACTGAAGAGAACTGAAACACTTGTGTCTCCACAACAGGCAGTTGCTGTTCATTCTACAAATAACATTAACCTGTAATTGACGCTTACCTATGTAACGATTAATTAACCCCAACATACATAAGAAACTTCAAAGAGGGTATTTGAAAAAGTTACCAAGTGATGTTTCATATAAACAGTTTTCCTTAGCCTTGCTACCATCCCTTTGAAAAGTTACCAAGTGATGTTTCATATAAACAGTTTTCCTTAGCCTTGCCACCATCCCTTTGAAAAGTTACCAAGTGATGTTTCATATAAACAGTTTTCCTTAGCCTTGCCACCATCCCTTTGAAAAGTTACTAAGTGATGTTTCATATAAACAGTTTTCCTTAGCCTTGCCATCATCCCTTTGAAAAATTACCAAGTGATGTTTCATATAAACAGTTTTCCTTAGCCTTGCCACCATCCTTTTAGCTCATCTCTTTTTTTTCTAATTCCTTTTATTTTCAATGAACCATTTGTATACTTAACCCAGTGTTTTAACCCAATTTGAAATAACATTTACTCAACAGGACAAGATGAAAAAACCTGATGTTTTATATGCAGAAAAATACTTTAGAGTTACAAGTAAAAATAGATGTTTTATAACCGATTTTTCTCATGTTTTAGCTTTTATCTGAGTCTGAGAATACGAACATGGAATAGTAAATCTTAAGATGAAGGAAACTGCTTGAGAATTCTATTTTTTTAGTCGTATACGTAGTTGTTACAACCTGCTATTATTGTCATAACATATTTTATTTTTGCAAAAACAAATTCATGAATAATATATATATATATATATTTACAATTTTCAATATATTTTACAGATTCAAAACCATGCCTGAGGTAGATAAGGGAATACATGTAACAAAAAATGTAGTTTCTTTGTTATAGTGCAAGTATTCATCGAAATTTTTCTTTTATGTAAAGAATATTATGAGTGATATTATGCTGGCGTATAAATTTTACGTATATCTTCTATCAAATCATGAAGTAGAGTACATAAATGTGGACTAAGGTAAAGTATATTTTCTTTAAAGCAGCTTTGTCATAAGGCCGCTAGAATATTTGTATCTCAGTAGAATCATGGTAGACATGCCACTCTGCCACTAGGAGGGTCGTGGGAAAAATGCAAAAAACCCACTGTTTTACATTGCTTTAGAAAAACCAATAATTGTAAGTTTAATGCTGTGAGGTTGAGAAAAAAAATAACCAGAAATCTGTTTAAACTTAAATGTTAGTAGCATATAAATCACTATTTCCAAATCTCACAATATTAATAGGTCCTTTTATTTGAAATCACTAACTTATCGTTGGATTAAAATTGTCATTGCAAAAAATATCTTAATGGAAAAACATCTTAACGAAGGAAACTGTTACATCAAATCTAAAGTGCATATTAATAAACCTTTAATTATAAAATTAACAGCTGCATTCAAAATTACCGTTTTTAGAATGACGATTTTATTCTCTAGAAAAAGGTTTCATAAATGGAGGAAGGTATAACCTTAAACTATAGTCGTTATGAAAATAGATATAATATCTAACTAGCTAAGTTTTGAATATGCCATTTAATTGCAAATTTGCCAAACAATTTTGCCACTCCAATATTAATTCCAGATGAGGGAAGATGTTTGTTTGTTTTGAATTTCGCGCAAAGCTACACGAGGGCTATCCGCGCTAGCCGCCCCTAATTTTGCAGTGTAAGACTAGAGGGAAGGCAGCTAGTCATCATCACCACCACCAACTCTTGGGCTACTCTTTTATCAACGAATAGTGGGATTGACCGTCACATTATAACACCCCCACGGCTGATACGGCGAGCATGTTTGGTGCGACCGAGATTCAAACCTGCGACCCTCGGTTCACGAGTCGAATGCTATAAACCACGTGGCCATGCCGGGCCATGAGGGAAGAATTAATCCACGTTGTTATAAAGTTAAAAGTTAAATAATGTGCCAACAACCAGATTATATAATTCATTTATCACCCAATCTTAAATAAGAAAAGAACCGAATCAAAATTAAGTCCTAAAGAATATGGATTCCTCAAACTGTTTATCTACTAACAGCTACATGATCATATTCATCTGTTGGAGAATAATAACTAGATAAGTTGGATTTCTCTCAATAGTGGCTCAGCGATAAAAATGAAGGCTTATAATCGTATAAAACAGGTTTTGATACTAGTGGTGGGCACAGCACAGATAGCCCATTGTATAGTTTTGTGATTAAAAACGAAGAAACTCAACTGTGAGTGTGTGGTAAACCAAACCTCTGAAACTTCGATTTTACCATGGTTGACCACATAAGTATTAAAAAATAATTAGAAAAATCAGAGAATTTGAATGACTTTCGAAGTGAATTTATACTCTAAAACCATTACAGTGAACTAAACTGTTTTGTCGTATAGAAAAGATAATATTTAACACTACCATTTCAAATTCGAAGTCAACTATTTAGCTTTATTCGTCATTTGGCAAACAAGACAATAAGAAAATAAATCACTCTAGTTGCACTGATGTATTTTACATTATATACTCATAGTTAGATCAGTGTACTAAATTAGGTATATTTACTATGGGGTAACTTTTAATTTTGATCTACATAGGTAGTTTTGTTAGATCATCACTCAAAGAAAAATTAGAAATCATACATTTCGATAAAGGTTTTCTGATTGGTGAGCTTTCAACATTTCAAAAATTGCGTTCCGAAGGTTTTCAGGTTTTGTCATATTTTCTCCACACAGAAATGAAATTTCCAACTAGTTAGAATGCTGTGTACAAACATACCCGCTCTCTGTGTTCAAAAGGCACTATCTACTCCATATCATAACTCGCGAGTTTTAACACACGTGAAAATTATTTCTGTTACAAAAGAAGAGTCGGATATAATTTTTCAGCTTTAAAAAAAACAACACTTGCTTATTAAATAATTTATTTTTATAAAGAGAGCACTAGCCTTTGTTTAACATACCACTGATAATTTGTAACTTATTTAAACCTTCCTCCAATATTTAAACTGGTTTAAACGTTGATTCTACACATTATTAAATTTTATGGTACAATTTAAATAAATCTTATATTGAAGTAAACTCAAATCTGTGTTTCGTCCTTTTATACTATTTCCTGTGAACATGTCTTGCTATGTGGTTGGTGTGCTGAAATCAAATTCATATAAAAATGGCATAATAAGGAAATCAAATTCATATAAAAATGGCATAATAAGGAAATCAAATTCATATGAAAATGGCATAATAAGGAAATCAAATTCATATAAAAATGGCATAATAAGGAAATCAAATTCATATAAAAATGGCATAATAAGGAAATCAAATTCATATCAAAATCCCATAATAAGGAAGTCAAATTTATATCAAAATGGCATAATAAGGAAATCAAATTCATATAAAAATGGCATAATAAGGAAATCAAATTCATATCAAAATGCCATAATAAGGAAGTCAAATTTATATCAAAATGGCATAATAAGGAAATCAAGTTAATATCAAAATGACATAGTAATAAAATCAAATCGATATCAAAATGACATAATAAGGAAATCAAATCGATATCAAAATGACATGATAAGAAAATCAAATTCATATCAAAATGGCATAACAAGTACTATACTATTTTGGTTATCTTGCTACTAACTTGTTTCCAATAATAACTTGTAAGAATATAATTGCCAGAGTGACGTGTTGTTTTTCATCTGAATTTAATTAAATAACAATCTGCATTTCTAGATTTTGTTTTATTTCTTAAAGTCGAATTTTCAGTGAAAAGATACAATAAATGTAAATTGAGTTAACATCATAAGACGGCCATTTACATTTTAACGCTTTGGGGAAAATATTAAATATATGAAAACTAATTATTAATTTTTTGAAATACAGTGTTTTCTTTTGTAACGGAACGTGCGATTACGGTTCATATTTCACTTATTACATTCGCTGATTCTAGTGAACTGTTTACTGTTGACAAAGTAACTACTTACCACTCATAGTAGAATATAGTCATCAAACTAAAATTTACTTCCTGCCACTTGTTGATAATTTTCTAGCGTATTATTTAATGTTTTTCAGGAATATTCACAAGTTTTCCATGAATATGTTATTTGTCATCTGAACAAGAGAACCATGTCTAGACACGTGAAGTACTGCTCTCAGTCGAATCCGTGTAACAATGCTAAACGCATTATTCGATGTAGAGTAACGGCACATTGTACAATAAAAACTACATTATTTCGAACTCATACTATGTTGTTATGCCTTTTCTTATCTTGAAGTAAGTTCTAAAATTCTAAGTCATTGTGCTTTCAAATGTATCCAGTACTCTTCCATTGTTGTTTGTGGGAAGGGTGTTAACTCACGTTAGCCACATTGACCACCTTTCGTTGTACTTACAATAATAATTAGTAGCAACGCATGATTTCTGATGGTTACATCATCTGTACCCGTAGCACAAATGTATTGTTAGTTTGAGCGATTATGTTTAGAAACAGTGTTAATGTGATTCCGAGTTAGTGATGTTCGTCTAAGTTAGCCACCTAAACTCGAAATGGTGAATTCTGTTCGAAGTACAATTTTGGAAGCTTCTCGGCATTACCACTATTCATTGGTAAAAGAGTAGCTCAAGATTGGCGGTGGGTGGTGAGGACAAGCTGCCTTCTCTCTAGTCTTACACTGCAAAATTAGGGATGGCTAGCGCAGATAGCTCACGTGCAGCTATGCACGAAATTCAAAAACAAATAAATAGCATCCGTCTGGCTTACGAAAGAGTTAATGATTGGGAGGAAAAAGAGATTTGCTTCTTTGAAGTTAAGTACAAATCTACACATTAGGCTATCTGTGCCAAGCCCACCACGGGTATCGAAATCCTGTCTCTGGTGACGGTAAAAATAAATAAATCGACAACAATTTTGTCGAATATCGTAAATAGTTTTATGGAGGACGCAGAAACAATTATCAACATAAATACTGTTGTCTGAGAGAGTGAAACCCGTGAGTCGGTTCGTGAAGGGAAGAATGTTTCAGAATGAGAAACAATGTAAGAGTATAACAATATCCGGATGTTGTACATGTGTAGTCGTAGGTAGCAGAATTTCGCATTGATGTTTAACACTACAACTTGTACCTTATGAAATTTAGAGAAATGTTCAATGAAAAGAACTTTCGAGATTTTGCTGGTTATGACATTCTTGCAACATCCTCCTGGTAGAGATAATCCTGTCCAATATACACACTTTTGGCACTGGCATTGCCATTTTAAAACACAAAGGTGTTATCAAACTTTGTCCTAGCGAATTTCAAAAATACCGTTTCTATGTAACCCTGTAGAGGAACCACTGATGTTTCCCTGAAGGATATAAAGAGCATATTTTTTTCTGTCATGAAGAATAGCTTCCCAAATATGTACTACACTATTTCCTGTAAACTCTCTGTGAGAAATACAGTTTCCCCATCTATTCTCCAGGGAAACAACGAACACTAATCCTACCATCATCTTTAACAAGCCGAAAACTGGACTAACTGTAAGTATCCTAACTGTAAGCTGGCTTGCCGTCTTGCTCAATTTGAAGGTAACAGCGGTGAATTCTAGTTAATATCGGTTTGCAATTAGCCCTTCTTTCAAAAAATATCTTATGTTTTCAGTCTCCTCTCCTTTTCACTGTTCCTTCAGACACACTGGAATGGTTATTCTTACGCCATTTCTAACGTTTTAAACTGATCAAAACACGGCCATCTCGAACAACAGTTTTTCAGCGTCTACCAGTAGACTTCCCAAGATTTTCTGTATCCCGACAACATTTCAGGATTTTGGATACAGTAAACCGGGATACCCTGCTGTTCTGGCAATATCCATTTGCTTCATACTATTTCCGGACAGTCGAACAACTTGATGCCTTCTGATGTGGTATGTACGGGGAAACAGTTTGAGAAAAGCGTTGACCTGATTCGAAAAATATATTATACCAAGAGAACAACCTTTTATACAGGAGTATGTAAGCTTTGACATACAAATGCTTAAAACAACTCGTATATGTTTGTCCAATCATATATAATCTCTCTGTTACTACTGCTCGTCATTCACCCAATAATTGTTCCACGTATGTAGACAAAAACATCAACAAAGAACAGTGTGAAAAAAATTGTTCAAGACTATATGAAATAGGAAAGCTAGCACAAATCGCTTTTTACAATACAGGAAGTTGGAAAATGGACAAAAGTAGCCAGTGTTCTTGAAGCAGAACAGAACAGGAAAGAGGCACTTGTATGTAGAAGAGCAGAATCGTGAACATTTGACTATTTTAGCAAAGGTTCATTGGAATAGCTAAAAGACTAGAGAAATGTTATTTCTGAATGCTTTGGGAAACATGATTGAGTAAAGTTAGAAACATTCGAGACGAATAATAAATCATGTTAGTGTTTTGTTTGTTTGTTTGTTTTGAATTTCGCGCAAAGCTACTCGAGGGCTATCAACGCTAGCCGCCCTTAATTTAGCAGTGTAAGACTAGAGGCAAGGCAGCTAGTCATCACCACCCACCGCCAACTCTTGGGCTACTCTTTTACCAACGAATTATAACGCCACGACGGCTGAAAGGGCGACCATGTTTGGTGCGACCAGGATTCGAACCCACGACCCTCGGATTACGAGTCAAACGCCTTAACACGCTTGGCCATGCCGGGCCCAATCATGTTAGTGAGATCATTTGTTTCCCTAAAGTTAAAATGATGTTATTAAAGTATTTGTTGTTGGATTCTGAGGCACATTAATCCAGTGAATGAAACTGACCGAGTATTACACAGATGAAATAGATTGAACTCTAGACATAAAACAACATCAGTTGAAACAGACTTAGAGAAAATAAGAAACGAAGAAAAGTTTTCAACCCTAAAGTCAGGGGTTCGATTCTCCTCGATGGACTGAGCAGATAGCTCGATGTGACTTTGTTATAAGAAAAACACACATATAAACCGTGAATTCAAATTGATTTAGAAAAAACAAGCAGAAACAAACCTGCATTATTGACGAGTCTTGGAATATACAGACAGTAGTTTTCTTAAGATGCCGTTCAGCAGTTTATGTAAGAGTTTGCTTGTAATTAAGAACAGACGTTGCTTCAGAGATAATAAAATAAATTAATGATGTTCATTGCTGACTTCAACTTGAATGATCACACGTAAACACACCTAAGACGTTGTTCAAGTTCTTATTATAGAAACAACTATAATGATGTATTCCTAAACATACAAATTGTTCTTCACGTGTTTCTGGCTCTTTCTGAGACATCAGCACAGATAAGAAATCACTCGGCGAACTTCATCTTGTGGAAAAAGTATTTGTGTAGAACCATGACGAATAACATTTGTATGAAGAATTATTTCGATTACGTAATTTAGAAACAGCCTCATTCGGAAACATCAAAAAAGTTTTAACCTGAAAATACGATACTTTTAATTTGCTATAATAAATAAAATAACTGTGAGATTTTTAATGTTTTATCATTAATGTTAGGGTTAGTATTATTAGCAGGAGCAGTATTTCTAAGTATTATTCCTGTCGTAAAGTGAATAGTATAAAGAAACACGAACACAGGAAGTTCCAAAAGGTTTACCCACAAACAATAGTCTGTAGTGATGGATGGTAAGCTGTTGTCATTTTGAATTTAGCACAAAGCTAAACAATGGACTATCTGTATTCTGCATACTAGGACTATAGAAATCTGGTTTTTAACGTGATGAATTCGCAGACGTACCGTTGTGACACTAGGGGGCGTGGATGTCAAGCATTATGGAACTGGTTCACATCCAACCTTATATAAATAATTTGGGTTAGATAGCTACATTATAAGACTTTCTGTAATTAACCTTAGTTTTCACAAGGTTCATAGTTCTTTTTAAGTGAATATTATACTTATATGAATAAATAAATGAGTATCCATCTATAGATTATATCGGACGAATCTTAGTTGTGAAGAATTGCAAAAGTTCTTTCATATAAAGTGTTTGATATATGGTCTTATGGTACAGAGTTTTGCTGTGCTCAAGATAAAAAAGATAAGTTGTCACACATGTGTATATTATAAAAACCAGTCGCGTTTATTCACGGATTTTTATCTCTTTCACGTGCTTTCACTATTCGGCTTCTTAACCCTTAAGAGGATAAAATCGGTAGGAAACTTTGAGTTGGAGTCTTAAGTTCTGATCTGTTTAAAATATAGCAACATAAACGTACTTCAAATGTTCTTTCATCTTATATCAATTAGAACCGCCTGAAAGTCAAATGTTTCGTATGTGCAAATAAAGTCATTCGCTTGATAACAAATATTGCTGCTTTTTGCTCAGCCTCCTTAATGGAATTACTGGTAGAACAAAATCTTAGTAATATAAAAGACAAAAGTTAAACACACTAATTGGATAAACTGCAAATGCATGCAATTGGGTCTTTAAATGTTGTACCCTTATTTGTATTCTTTAATGTAAGGTTCTTTGTATAAATTAGTTATAATAATAAAACTTGTTTTAAAGAGTTAACAATCGAATTTTCTCCCTTATGATGATACATAGGTTTTATATAGCTTCTAACATATTAATTAACTAACATTTATATAAATAAACGTAGATTTTGAGATGAAGTTTACATAACAAGGAACATAATAAACTAGTAAATCTTGCTTTTAACTCCTATGTATTTTGTTTCCAACTGGATCTTTTATGAATGGCGTGTAATGCATACAGTATTTGTTTTTGAATTTCGCGCAAAGCTACACGATAACTATTGTCGCTAGCCGTTCTTATTTTAGCAGTGTAAGACTTGAGGGGAAGGGACTAGTCATTACCACCAACCGCCAACTTTTGGGTTACTCTTTTCCAAAGAATAGTGGGATTCAATGTCACATTATAATACTAGCACCAATGAAAGAAGGGAATCATGTTTGACTGACAGGATTTCGAGCCTTCGACCCTTCGCTTTCGAGTTAAACGCCCTAATTACCTGGCCATGCCAAGCATTATAAGGTTCAAACGTACTTTTAAAACACAATCTTTATACGACTTTGTATGATACATTTTAATTTTCTTTTAACAGAGAATAGGCAAAATATTCATGGATTAAAATATTTACCTCCTGCAACGCCTTCGGTGGTAAATCTGGGGGTTTGCGACAGTAACAATCGGGTTTCAGTACCCATGATTGGTAAAACTTATTGCATAACTTTGTATTTAACAACAAATAAACAAATAAAAACCTTTTTAAACACAAATTAGACACCAAAGTGTTAATTTCATGCAATTTTGTTCAGAAAAAAATTGCAAAAATTGTGCGTTAAAATATCTGTCAAATTGTTGAGTTACATCTCCAAGATTAAACGTTGAAACGTACAAAAATGGAAACAGACAAGACGACGTTACATTTATTTATATTAAACTTGTTTGCTTTTAAATTTCGCGCAAAGCTACACGAGGGCTATCTGCGCTAATTTTCCCTAATTTAGCAGGGTAAGATTAGGGAGAAGATAGCTAGTCATCACCACCCACCGCCAACTCTTTTACCAACGAATAGTGGGAGTGGCCGTCACATCATAACGCCTTCACGGTTGAAAGGGCAAGCATAGTTGGTGCAACGGCGATTCGAACCCACGACCCTCAGATTACAACGAGAGAGCCTTAACCACCTGGTCATCTCGGGTCTACAGTATTTGAGAAAGAAAACTTGATGTTTTATTGAAGATAGAAATATAATGATATGTGGCAATTTACTTGCTACAACTTCCAAAGTTCATAAGAACAACTTCATGAAGTTCATTTTATAAACGATTTCAGAAAGGCTGTTTATCTTTAAACCACTACAGTTTCAACTAAGCCTAGACCACTATTTTATCTTTTACCAGGAAGTAAACAATTTTATAAGGTCTAACACGTGATTGTTTTTCAAACCTAAATTATGTCTTAATGGTACAAAAAAGGGCAAATAGTAGCCTATTTTCCTAAGCTGAACCACACGATAGGTAGTACAGCAAATTGCGTGCTGCCTTACCGATGTCCCCATTTGGGTGGTGGTAAGTTGATGGACTTAAAAGTTAGACGGAGCGCAAATAGCATATTGTGTAACTTTGTGCTTATACAGAAAAAAAACGAACAAACAAAGTTGATTTTTCAAGACTGCCTTGAATTTATAACAACCTCTCTTGTTGTTTTCTTCTTCAGTAGCTTAACTTTCTTCTACATTTTTTTGTGTGTAATATTTTCTATAATTAATTCTAGATATAGCACAATCTACCATGAAAATCCAGCCAAGTTAAACAAGCACTACAAAAGATGAAACCTATCGGTAAAATTCTGAAAATAATAAAAGAACAAACAGATAATGAAAATTTATGTGAAGACAGAAAATTATAAAATGGAACATTAAATCCTCTATAATGATATAAATGAAATCGTTGGGTTTTATTTTGCCAGTATAAAATATTATTCTCTTATAATATTTCTTTTGTATCAAATTCACAACATATTAACTCTAGTAAAAACTTTTAAAAGCAAAAGTCATTGTCATTTTAACTTCTTTTGTTTTGCTTGTTCCCAGCTAGTACAGCGGTAAGTCTAGGGACTTACAACGCTAAAATAAGGGACTCGATTCCCCTCGGTGGACTCAGTAGATAGCCCAATGTGGCTTTGCTATATGAAAACACACTTGTTTTGATTAGCGTGAAAAGAATTAGCTTATACAGATTTACACTGTAATGTTAAAACGTTAATTAATCGCTCGTATAAATAAATCTCCATAATTTGTTATTTCAAGTATGATTAAAAATCCACGTAATCTGATGTACTGAGGGTTAAATCTGCGAATAATAACAACCAGTGTAATAAATTAGCACTCCAACATGTGAAACCCGGAGGTTGCTAGGACTAACTTCAGTTACAAGTAGCTGTGTGACTCGACCCCAGAGATTCTATTCCTCCAAGTAAGATGCTATTCCTAACAGTCTAATTGAAATCTTACTATCAAATTTAAATACGTGCGAATAATAGTCTCACCAATTTTTATTACCGTTATCAATATAATTACTTATATTTTATAATAAAGTCCTTTGGTAGGTTTATTGCATTACTCACTAAAATCCAGGGTACGATTCCATAGAATGGGCAAAATGCAGATTATTAACAGTGTAACTATGCACTAAGAAAAACAACAATTACTACATGGTAAGTTAGAAGATGACAAATACTTAGTATTTAAATCAATAATACAAATAACCTGTAAAACAATTCTGTGTCAGAAAGAAGATTTTAACAACGCTTGTAAAAGGAAGAAAGTTCCTGGGAATACACTGTTTTCAATATGAAACGTAAAAACTAATGAGATTTTTAAAGAACAGCAATGGTATCTTTTACGTGCTAAAATGAAAACAAGAACACGAAAAACAGCCAAATAGAAGTTGACAGTTTGTTTGTTTTTGAAATTCGCGCTAGCCATTCCTAATTTAGCAGTATATGACTAGAGGGAAGGCAGCTAGTCATCACCACCCATCGCCAATTCTTGGTTTACTCCTTTATCAACGAATGGTGGGATTGGCCGTCATTTTATAATGCCTTCACGGTTGAGAGCGCAGGCATGTTTGGCGTTACGGGGATTCGAACCCGTGACCCTTGGATTACGAGTCGAGTGCCTTAATCATGTGGCCATGCCCCGGGTGAACACAGAAGATATCTCATTATAGCTTTTCTCTAAAGCGAGCAGACTAATGCCGTGTTAAAATATTTCCATACAAACATATAGTTTTTGTTTTACTAGTATTTACTGTTATTCCATAAACTTAAATTTATCTTATCCTAATTCACTGCCCATTCCACGTGTACTATCTCGAATACCAAAGTAAATGGTATTCTCTCACGATATTCCAACGCACACATAATCAGTATTGAAAAACATCACCAAAAGTTAACATTACAAAATAAACCAAACAACCGGAGCGCTTTCGGGAAAGTGGACTTTTCCTTCATCAGTGCCATTTACTTCTGATAATAGAAACTCCTTTTTTGAAAGCGCTCGGGATATTGGATTTCTTTTCTAACGTAGTAAATAGTATGAAATGTTCTGGTTTTCGTAAGCGCTTGAACACTTTGGCAACATCTTTATTAGATTTACATGGCTTACAGTTATTGCGGGAGCGGCTCATTGAACATGGGTAGTACGTCTCGCTACAAAATGTTCTAAATTAATGTACTGTATAACTAACTCGCAAATAAGACATGAATGACTAATATTGGTTTATTACCATTCGAAGTACTTCTATAAATTATAATATTGCTATTTAATACACTAAGGCTTCGCTATAACCAAATAAATGTTAAGCATTTCTTATCTAATTTAATTTATTATTAATTAAATTTCAATTTGATATGAATACATCGGCCAGGTTCTCGGAGTTTAAACCTCTTCGTTTATCTGATTGGTCATTTATTACAAGTCACTTATATATATTTAGACCGTGAAGGCTTGTAGCACTCATGTTCAAAACGTAGTTGTTGTTTTTTAAATTTTCTAACAGTATTATATTAGCAGGATGAGAATACGTTACATTTCTCTATACAGTATTCTGTAATTTAAAACGATAGACATTATTAATCCAATTTTGCTGTTCTGATTACTTTACGTGCGTTAGAACACTATCTGAAGTCCATCTTAAACGAATTATCTGTCATTTTAAAGTAGTTAGTCAAGTTCTACTTACTTTCATTTATTCCTTTTACTTCTCGCCAACCGTTCAACGCGACCCAGCGCACGTGGGTATTTAGTACATACACTAAAACTATTTAATTTTTTATTTGTTTTATTTTACAGAGTTCTAGTGTTGGTTGAGAAATTTTAAATTTTATCTTTATAAACATTGTTCCTGTGAAACGCTAGTCTGGAAATATTTCATAACTAGGTATTGTAGAAGCAATGAATGTATTCATTTTTAACATGTAAAAACTTATTTTCAGGTTGTCTGAGGATGCTTGTAACTTTTCTTCTATAATCACCATCCGGATACCAAACAATTTTACCACTATTATATTGTTCTATGAATAAAATGATTTATCAGATATATTAATATGAATCTTATCATTAAGAATATATCAAATAAAAGTGCTTGTTTCTCAATTTTTGATCTGGAAAGGTGGCACTTTTTTATTAAACTTTTATGTGTATAACTGGCACATGTTTTTTAATTTAAATATCATCACATTTTTTTCAGATACATTGAACGCAAGTTTTATGTGGTCTAGATATATTTGCTTTGCAATAAAAACTACTAATGGACACAGAATCTCGTTTCCTGTATGAAAGTATTAGTACAAAAACGCATCTAAATCGTAGCTTTTCACCGTTTAAAGCGATACAGTAAGTTTTCGTACTAGTGTGAAGCTGAAATTTAGTTGATGTTTTTCCTCTACCAAACAAAAGTTACTAAATGGAATTTTAGGTTCTATATATTTTAAAATGTTTAATTTTCTATGACATCCTGAAAGGAAGCTATGCTATGATGGAAAGTAACATGAATACACAGGTTTAAGTAGGTTATACTGCTGTAATATTGGAGCCTCATCATGTCGTGACAGTCCATGACGCCACGTGCGGTTATGCCTTGAGGCTGTGGCGCTCAAAGCACACCACTCCTCTCTGTGTGCGTTCGATAAATCAGCTAATGCAGCGTACCGCAATATTCCAGAGTCAGTTTCAACAGTATTATCGTATAGAAATACAAAAGTACTGTTTAGCGACTTTACCAGTACTTATTCTCCACTCAATTGAGGTATAATACCTGTAAACTACTTTCTTGTGAAAGTAACTCACACACAAGTGAATAGTGTCGATTTTCCAGATGGAGATTCTCCCTGCCACTGTTACCTTGGTAACGTGGACGGATGTTGCCTCTGATATTTGTGTTCATGGATTCACGCCTTGGAATAGGACTTGTTGCTAGTCCTCTTGGAATAACTCAGGTTCCCAAATTGATCCATAATCCTTTGTTTGCCAATGTTATTGACTACAATGGTTATCTTTGCCTTAGAAAATTTAAATCGCTGACATGAACAAATGTTTGTGAATTTAGCGAATTATAACTTTGCGTCAAAAAAAGATGCAACATTCCTATCTCAAAAGTAATCTATTTTTAGAGGAATCATCACTCTACCTACGAAATGATGAACAATCTGAAAATATAGTTCTCATACTCGACTCTACTTCGCGATTATTTATATCGGTTGTCAATTGATTTAGGTGATTTACGTATTCCATATCGTTTAAGTATAACGTTCTCAATTATGTTTACCCAACGAATAGCGATAAGTCAATACAATGAATGCTTATTGACTTAGAATAATTACAAACTCCTAACTGTGATATTTCATCTATACTATTCCTTTAGTATTGGTTATTCGTTCTACATATTACACAAGCAGTCATTAAAATAGTGTGCACTAGTGTAAACGTAGTTTTATAAAATATTGTTATTAATCCAGTTTTCTTCTCCACCAATGTTTGAGGGAATGTGTTTTGGTTGGTTGAAGCTATGATGACTGCAAAAGTGAAACTGTGTCCAGTATTTTTCAGTGCAACTTCGTCATTGGTCAGTTTTATAACGTTGGTGTCCTGATTTCAATTGCGATGTTGTTTAATAATAAAACATATGGATTGCACTGCTAACTTTGAGACAAAGGTTTGGAACAGTAATATATAGTGTTCTCCAAAAGACCAACATTGATGACGAGACTTTGATTATCTGATTAAAACAATTAACTTGATTTACTATCGTCTACTGAAGGTAAGAATGTCTGTAACAATAGTTTTTTGTAAAATTTAAACTGGGACGTCTTTTCATAGAAAAGTCAGTATATGACAAGAGTAAAACCTACAGAATTTCGTAAAGGCTTGCTTTGATTTGGTTTGTTTATGGTTTAAATATCAAATTACTTAGAGCAATGGTAAAAAAAAAACACGACTGATACTAAATTACGTTCTTGAGATACGTAAATGCTATCAAACGTTTTGTGTTTGTTTATAAAACTAATTCGTTTGGTTTTGCTTTTTAGCATCCATTTGTTTATAAATATCTTTTTGTTGTATCTTTATGTGTCAAATATATACACAAACATATAGATAAAAAGAACACTTTTCTAACTTACACATAAGAATTACACAATTATGTATATTATCATATTTCGTTATCTTATTTACTAATTACACTAACGACTGAAAATATCGTTAAAAGCGAGGGCGTTCTACTGATGAAATAACACATTATGATCTTTATAAGTAGAAGCGTAAAAAGTGTATTTTTCATTCAGTTTTTGTCATTAAACACTGTGTTTTAGTTTTGCTCTGAGTGAGTAGCTTGCTTTGATCGGAAACTGATATTGATTACTATAGAAAATTCTTAAGCGTTGAACAGTAAAACATCTCGTTATCTGTCATTAAAACTCGTTATATGCGTTTTCACGCGAAATCGATGCTCGAAGTGTATTCATTGAACAGATGAGTAAAGCTAGGTCAAATTGTTTTAAGCTTCAATTTTCTCAAATATCGTGATGTATGGATGGTACGACACATAATTTTCTTTATCTTCTTGCATTAATGTAGCGAATTTTCAACATTTGTCTGTAGCTCCACTGTAACAAATCTTCTTACTATGAAGGCATTTAAACAATAAAAGAAACGTACACTTGGTTAAAAGCAGTACACGTGGTATCTTTCCTCGTTGTATTGTAGGATATATGTCATCACACACGTTGAAAATATGCATCTAAATAACGGTAAGTTTGTTTTATATGAACAGAAATACTGGTAGTTTATTCAGTCCAGCTTCAATGGGCTTTTCCGTAACTCCAAATCGAAAACTCTGATATGTTTAAGGAAGAAAAAAACGAAGTAAAAATATTCTTAAATTAATCATTATTTATATACATTTTTTTTACACGAAATGTACATTTCTTTTTCCAGAAGCATAACCTTTTTGTTTTATTAGTGGGTGACTAATATTATCTTCCATAATACTTTAACAACATTGTTCTTGGTGTGCTGTCAAACTGAAGTACATTACTACAATGTGCTGTCAGAGTGAAGCACATAACTTCAATGTTGTGTCAGAGCGAGTACTTATTTTTAGAGAAGTTATTCATGAGAAATAACGATCTGTATTAAAAGGCGCGTACATTTTGAAACTTAAGTACACTTTGAAATATAGAAATCATCTAATGCCGAAACGTGCATCAGCTGAAATCTAAGAAGAAAATTGTTTCATATATATGTAAAATGGTTAGTGAAAACTTAACATTTAAAACAGTTTTACAAAATGAATAAACTACGATAGGTAAACTATATGTTTAAGCAAAGTGCAACGTCCGATATGAAAAATAGAATTATAGTGGTTAGATATATAATAACGGAAAAAATATGTACAACTTGTTTTTTTTTTCCATTCTTTTGTTCATAGCGTATCGTAGTGGTTAAATATTCATGTTACTTTGATAAAAATACAGACGCGTACGTCTGTTCTATTCTTAAATAGAGAGAACATTTCTTTCCTCGTTTTAACTCTGCCAAACTTTCACTAATTGTAACGATCGACATTTTCCCATGGTTCCTTTCGTATTAGCTTTAGTAACTATAACAACAACGATGTTTATATGCTAGGATTCGAGTTTACTATTCGTTTAGTTACGCAACTCTTTGAAAAATCAGTGTTGTTGAACTCTTTATATCGATAAAAATAAAAATAATGCGCAAGAGAAACAGGGTAGAAATTATCCACTTTTTCATCGAAGTATGAACAGGTTTACCCAAGTTTGCTCGTTTTAAAAGTGTAAAAAGAAATGTTGACAAATAAAAGAATACAGCCTGTACTGCATAAATTGTACGACTCACCAAACAAGTTATTATTGAATGTGGATATAAACATATTCTGCATAACAAACAGAAATGAGAAAGATAACTCGTAAAATTCGTGTAGCTTGTTTATAATTTCCGTTCTTATGTTTAGAAGAAGGAAGAAAAGTAAATGACTTATAGCGTCAGTTGTATGTATAACAAATGCTAATTAAAATATGAATTTTGTGAAACAAGTAATTTGAAACTGGATATATATTTATTACTTTGAACACCTCACTTAAATTTCAAGTTAAAATGCTGCTGCAATACTGACATGTGTACTAATGTTTTTTTATAAATAGATTTTATTGCTTCCAGCATAAAAGGATTGTGCAGAATTTCAACGGCTCAGACTATGTGATAACTTCTTTACAACATTAGTAGAAAACTTTTGTAACTTATTGAGGATTTTCATGCATTATTAATTTAGCGTCTTTAAAAAACAACACGACAACTGTGATATTAGTTTGTTCGTAGCAGAACAATAACAATAAAAACAATGAGGAAAATTTAACGAATCCAGTCCTGCTCTTAAATAAAATATTTGAATTATATCCTTTACAGTGCTAGAAACTATTGTACCATACGCAGTCTGTGTACAGTGCAAGTAATAAATACAAGTTACTAATTTTTTGTTCTCTAGATTACAGTTTCTCCTATGAACGTTGCCTCTAAATCTTAACATATACCTCTAACATATTTTGTAACAGTTTTCCTTTCACATCTGCTCAGCTTGGGTCGATGACTCCAAGTAACCTATACACAGCATCAGATAAGTACTGGTGTAACACATAATATCATGGTTCGAATGAATGTAGTTCACGTACTTTCTCTTCTTCTACTCGGAGAATTGCGTGAGAATAACAAAAATAATTCTGGTTAGAGTACTTGTTAGGGTAGATAATGAAAGTATTAAGAGTCAGTCTGAGTTTAAATTAAACTTAGTAGATATCTTTTCGACTGATTTATCAAAGCTAAAATCTCTCGCGTTCAAATGCTTGAAACAAAAAGAGGTACATGTGGCCTCATTTAGTGATCATTTTATTTAAGTTCACTTTTAATCAAATATCTGAACATGATTCAGATTTCAAATTTATTTGCTGGCTTTTATAACCTTATGGACATTTAAAGATTATTATCACGCAAAGAGTAGATACACTGAAGGTTTCTCGAAGAGTTAGAAAACCACACGTTGTAATAAAAAGAAATGTCGGCTCTTAGTTAAGTAAGATTTTTCTCTTCTTACAGTTAAACCCACGATAATATATATTTATTGTAGAAATTCATGAAAGAAATAAAGTGTTATATATGTATATATACCACATTTATAACACTTAGTGTGTGGATTTGTGGGTTTTCTTATAGCAAAGCCACATCGGGCTCTCTGCTGAGCCCACCGAGGGGAATCTAACATCTGATTTTAGCTTTGTAAATCCGAAGACATACCGCTGTGCTAGCGGGGGGCGACACTTAGTGAATTAAAGCTACAATATATATATTCACTATCCAACTTTAGAATATTTACCACAGAGAAGCATTCCATTTTTTTTCTCCATAAAATATACCATCAAAGCTTACAGTCAACTATTTCTTACCAAAGCTGACAGTCAACTATTTCTTACCAAAGCTTACAGTCAACTATTTCTTACCAAAGCTGACAGTCAACTATTTCTTACCAAAGCTGACAGTCAACTATTTCTTACCAAAGCTTACAGTCAACTATTTCTTACCAAAGCTTACAGTCAACTATTTCTTACCAAAGCTTACAGTCAACTATTTCTTACCAAAGCTTACAGTCAACTATTTCTTACCAAAGCTTACAGTCAACTATTTCTTACCAAAGCTTACAGTCAACTATTTCTTACCAAAGCTTACAGTCAGCTATTTCTTACCAGTGCACACTTTCACTGTCAAGTGATTGTTTCGAACACAGTGGGCGACGACACGTGGATCTCCAATATTGAAGTCAATAGCACGGAAGCCTATATCTATTTACTCTGAGGTGAACAAATTCTCTGCAACACTTCTCGAGTTACATATTTACATTGACATTCCACGTGCGTGAAGTACAAGGCATCGTGAATGAATAGGCACACAAAATGACTATTGTCAGATAATACACATTGTTTCTCAACTTTTTGCAATTAACTATTATTCTTTCTAAGTATATACCGTATAGAAAATCCTTATTAATTTTTAAACTCAACCGTAAAAAAACTATATTTCACGTGCAGTTTTAACAGCTTTTAAAATATTCATATTATTCCAATCTCACAGGTTTAGATTCATACAGAATTTCTCTAATTAAATAATTCCATTGTCTCTTTGCTATAAGATAGTTATATGAGAAGTCAACATAGAAATAACTTTTTCTATATTCTTAAGTAAAGCCATCACTGAGGTATAATTTACTTCTACACCTATTTCATTACTCCATTTTACAGTATGCAAATAACTTACCTGGCAAGTAAGTGATATAAAGATACGTAACTATAAGTAGTTCGAGACTAGGTACTAGTTGCGTGATACTCAGTATATTTAAACCACTGCGTCATCAAAGTTCATTATATGCTCCAGAATAATGTCTTTGTAGAGATAATGTACCGTTATGTCCTTGATCTAAAGACTGAAAGTGAAAATAATTAAGTAAAATGAGATATGATTCCTGCATTGAATGCACATCTAATTATACAGATGTTGCGTGCATACAAAACAACTGCGGAACCTTATCTGTTGTTACAGTCCATGACTTTACTTCAAGTCATGCTGAACCTCACGATCATAATACTGACAATGCTTCTGCAGCGTAGTTTTATTGAAAAAGGCTCAGTTGTAAGGTTGTTCAAAGCACATCACAACTTACCGAATAATTCACATAATCCACCTGTGAGGGCGACATTTTTAGCACATGTTTTAATAGTTTGATTGCATATAATGAGTGCATATAGGCACTACTATGTCTGTCGATTTGAGTGGTTTGTCTCGTATAAATTAAAAGAAATTATTAAGTTTCATTTTCCAACTATGCAAGGTATGTGTCAACAGAAGTTATCTTTGAACTAATACCATGTTGTCCTTGTTTCTAAATGTAGATCCTATTTTTCTGTTGCATACTGTACCCTGGGACAAGTGAACGGCTTTTACTATTGGTCTTTGTGTGAGAGGTGTGTGTGTTTTCTTATAGCAAAGCCACATAAGGCTATCTGCTGAGTCCACCGAGGGGAATCGAATTCCTGATTTTAACATTGTAAATTCGTAGACTTATTACTGTACCAGTGGGGACTTGTGTGAGAAGATCCTTACCTACTGCAAAACGTAGCACTTTACTTACCATTGCTATAGAATGGCTTGTTGCATGTCTCTTTATGCGCAGTCCTGGTCTCCAAGTTCATCCATAATTCTTCTTGTTTTCCAATACTTTTTAGTTAAAGGGATATTTCCATCTTGAGAATTCTAAATCTATTATCTCAATGTACAGATATTTTGCATCGGAAAGAGCTGTTACATATCCTTCCAAAATGATATCTATTTTTGGTAATATCACACCATTTATGAAACACTAAACCTTGCCCAAATCTGGTTTATACGTGTCTTTCTACCATGAATTTATATTGGCTGTAATGGTCACCTGACGTTTTATTATAACGTTCTCAAGCCTCTGAAAAATTTTAATATACAGTAATTATATTAAAAGAAATTAAAATTTCACTTGGAGGAATTTAGTATAAAATATATCTTTGTTTTCTAAAGGTCAAGCAAAACATTTTCCTGACTTTAATTTACAACCTTTTCAAAGTCATTATCTTCATTTATTATAATTTCGAACAAGATTTGCTCCTAATATTGTTTTAATTTATTAAAATCTCCATTGAGACACGGCCTAGATTAGAATTTTTGAGCAAACAAAATAAGATATTTTACGATATGTCCATCAAAAAAAGAATTTTATTTTATGCTATTAATATAGCAATAATTTATTACACATATTTGATAATAGACAAACTGATGATACGGCATTTCTAAGTGAATCTGAGGGAGACTTACAAAGCTCATATGAAAGGTTTGTTTATAAAGAGAAACAATATGGAGTCCAAGTAAGCCTAAAAATAGAACGACACTAATTTTACTATCTTAATCTGAGGAAGCGTTTATAATATAAAGTAGAAAGTAAAGTGTTGTGAAGAGAAGTTTACTTTTTTTTAATAACATATATTAGTAGTGATGGTAAGCGTGAAAAGAAATAAAGTAAATAATAGGAATGGTAAAATAGCAGTATTTAATATCAAGTAATTGCTTAGAGGATTGCTTGAACTGGAATTAAAGAAGATACAATAAAAATATAACGTATGGTCAATATTACTCCAAGGGCTTAAAACATAGATTCTGTTTGCTGAAGCAAGGCGTTGGTTGTAAGTATTTGAAATGCTGTGTTATAGACGAATGATGAAAATCAGCCACACAAAAAGAAAAAATAATAATAGTGAAGTACTGGAACGTGAGATGGCAAAACAAAACAATTGCTGGATTTATGTAAAAAATAACAACAGAAGATTCGTTACCTTTGGCAGGTAATTACATCTGAAGGAAGGTAGAAAGAAATTCTGATAGGTAAAATTACAGGAAGAAGATCGAGAGGCAGACAAAGGCTCGATGACATTAGAAAATAGATTGAAAGTGAGGAAAATGAAAGTTGAAGAACAGAAAACAATGGAGAACTGCAGTCGACGCTTCTCAGAATTGGGAGGACACAATGACTGATTGATATGGTCTTTTATCAGACAATATGTCCTTAAAAGCAAGTGGAGTGTGGGTTATGGTGAACATAATAACAAGTTCTTTTCTGTGTGTAAAATTCTGCCATTTATATAAATTATTTAATTGCTTCTCATGCTGACACCATTTTTCGAATATTCCTGTCAGCAGCCACACACGTTGACCATTAAAATGTCCCTTACTAATAGGTAAGTGTATCAAAAATGTATTTACCTTAATGACGGATTATAACGCGTTAGTTTTCATTTAAAGCAAGTGTAAAAACAACAACGACAAACAAACAATTAATCAATCTTTTGAGTATCTGTGTTAAATACACACAGAAAGAAACGCATAAAATATCTTATCGGTTAGGAAAGAAAAAAATTATTAAAATAATACGTTTTCGTTCACTGAATTTTGCGTAAACTATTCGAGGGATATCGGCTATGGCAGACCCTAATTTAGAAGTAATAGATTAGAGGGAAGAAAGTTAGCCAACAACATCCATCGTCAACAATTGGGGTACTTTAAACGAACTGTAGGACTAATTGTCACATTATAACGCTTTAATGGTTGAAAGGGTGTACTATTCGATGATGAAATTAGGACCCATAACCTGCAGACTGTGATTCCAGCGTCCTATCCAGGTACCACAATGTTGGTTGGGTGATAATGAATCGCACAATATGACCATGTAATGAAGGAATTATGTGATATAAAGAACTTTCATAACGCTTCCTTTTGTAAGATGAACCTATGCAACATACACATAAATGGATGTAAACCTTTATTATTGCAAGAAAGCCATATTAAACGTAAAATGATTACGACTGGTTTGGTTTGAATTTCGCGCAAAGTTGCACGAAGGCTAGCTGCACTAGCCGTCCCTAATTTTGCAGTGTAAGATTAAAGAAAAGGCGGTTAGTTAGTCATCACCACTTACTGCCATATCTTGGGCTACTATTTTACCAACGAATAATGGGACTGACCGTCACATTATAACGTCCCCACGGCTGAAAAGGCAAGCATGTTTGGTGTGACGGGGATTCGAACCAGTGATACTCGGATTACGAGTCGAGTACCTTAACCACCTGGCCATGCAGTACCAAATAATTACGAAGTAAGCGTAAAATTCTGTAAAATAAAAAAAACATTTACTTTTTTTCCAGTCATTTGAAATAATTTTTACATTTAGTGAGTTCTCATGCTTTATAAAACAAAATATCAAGACATGATAATTATAAAAAAAATAAAATATTGAGATAAAATATTAAGAATTAGTGGTTACTTCACAGATTTATTTTCTTTTTACCAAACGTAAAATGTAATATGCGACGTAGAAGTCTAATGTATTCTTTGATTGGCCGCACCCTTTGCTGTGAGCTGCAGTTTCACCGATTCAAGGCTTATCAGCTGAGCTTGGGTCATAAATTCAAAATATTACAGTTAGGTCTCTTATAATGGTTGCCCTCTGCTGGGACAGCAGAAAGTCTTCTGATTTACAACACTAAAATAAGGGGTTCGATTCCACTTGGTGGGCAAAGTAGATAGCCTGACGTGGCTTTATTTATAATGGTGATGTGTATTGAATATTGATGTAATTTTAAAATTCTTTTTAACTCATCAAACAATAACTTAAATTAATTTAGGCGTGTGAATAATATTATGGCACAGATCTTATTTTTAATTTTATTTTTGATGAACATAATATAAACCTGCAATATAATCATTAAAAATTTTGTTCGCTGTGTAATATTGAATAACAAGTTAAACGCAATGCTGTATTATTCAGACACTTACTTACAAGATGGTGAGTAAAATAGGACTAAAAATTTCATAAATATTATAAGACGTTAAAAACTACTAAAATATTGACATATTAAGTGTACTTGTATTTGTTTTTGTTTTTTAATATGAAAGCCATATTCGGGTACCTGCTGTGTCTACCAAGGATTTCAGCGTTGTGATTCCGTAGGCTTACTGCTGTTCTACCAGATACTAATAAACATTAAAATATCAACATGTAATAATTTTCTGTCGTTCATGTGTGAAGGATAACAATATTACGTTTAAAGCAAGTTGCTGACTAAACTAAAAATATATGAATTTTTCTTTAGTGGTAATACCTCAAAACAAAATGAATTACTCTAGATGTCGTACACTGACATCGAGTAAAATACAGATGACTGTTCTGAAAGAATATGAATTGAAATTGATTATAGTTTGATTATTCTATTCACTGAAGCCTGATGCCTCTTTCCGCCTTTCCAAAGCAGTGAGATGTGAGCAACTTCACTTTCACTGAAACCACTTAGTGATAACTTCCATCGTACTGTTCTGACGGTAATATTCACACCTGTACGTATAATTAGATTTCTATTTAACTGTCACGTATAGCCTATAGAGCATAACCCGTGTTACTTTATCACCACTTTTGAAGAATTCGGATTTTCATCCACGGAAACTTTTATTACTGTACTAGTTTATTCTACGCTATTCATCATTTTCATACAATTCTAACTCAATCAATAAATTTTGATTGTATGAAAAATATCTCATCAGTCAAATCTTTGACTTCTACATGTTTGTTAAGTGATATCTCTTCTGAGATCCACTGCATTACTTCTGGAAATTATGTGATTACCATATCTTTTATTGACATTATGCCGATGTGGCATTGTTTGATTGGTTGGATGAGAGCCAATTAGAGTGTAGGTTATCATGTATAACTGTATCCAAGTTCAATGCAGAAGAAACAGTCCAATAATATTTGCATTTTATAACTACTGTATTCACTGTTCCCACAAATATTTTCCATACTGCACATAACAAGTTCTTTAGCTGGAAATAATGCTATAACTTTTCTCGGGATGAAATTTAAAACTTTATGAATTCACAGCTTTGATTGTTTTGACAACGTCTACCGATCCTGCTGATTGATTGAATCACAGTCAGGTGAAATCGAAAATAAAAACTGAAAAAAAAGTATATCACGAAAAAAATCACAATGTTTGGGGCTGAGATGCCCTTCGTGTGGCGAGTATAAACTGTAATGGTTTGGTTTGAATTTCGCGCAAAGCTACACGTGGGCTAATTTTGCAGTTTAAGACTAGACAGAAGGCTGCTAGTCATTACCACCCACCGCAAACTCTTGGGCTACGTTTTTACCATCAAATAGTTGGATTGGCCGTGACGTTTTAATGCTCCCAGGGCTGAAAGAGTGAGCATGTTTTGTGTGATGGGGATTAGAACCCGCGACCCTCAAATCACGAGTCGAGTGCCTTAACCACCTGGCCATGTTGGGTGAACTGTAATGGAATAGAATGTTTGATATCAAGCAAGATCTATATATGGTAGCATCATTAGTTTTGAACTAATATCCTTGAGAGAATATAACTAGTCAATAGCACCCACCAGGGGCGTAGATTTTTTTACACCCGATGGGGAGGATGATTTTTGCAACCACTTATGTGGACTGTTCAATTTGTAAATTGGTAATCTCTGATTACGTGAACCTGAAAGCTGTAAACATGCAGTCACAGAGTAATCTTGTTGCCATGATACTTGCATGTATACTTATGCCTACTGACTGCTACTTATGAACTATCGTTTAGATCGAAAAGCTTAAAAGCACGCCTATGTTAAAGATGTACATTTCGGCTACTGTAAAAGCCTACATCTAAGCCTAATTATGTAATTCGATTGGTAAGAACACGAGAAGCACAAGAACAAACATACAATTTGTAGGCCTGTGATGCAATAAAACAATTCAGCAGACCAAACTGTAGGGGGGATGATTGTATGCACCATACCCCCACCTAAAATGAAGGGGGATGTATACCCTCCATCCCCCTTCCCCCAGGATCTACGCCCCTGACATCCACCACCAATCCTTACCGACCATTGTCCTATTTCATTACATGAACGTCACCTTAAAATTTACTCACATAACACAGTGGGATTTGTTTTGGGTTTTCCCGCTAAGAGAAAGCGAACAACAGACTCGGAAGTGCATAATTTGGAACACTGAGAAATAGGTCATGCCCGGCATCGTTACAAGCGTAACTTGTCAGCCGTCAAAGTGAAGGTAGAGAAGTAACGATTGTCAAAGACTAAAAAAGATGATACATATTTAAAACTACCTGCAGATGAACAGTGAAGGATTTTCTTGTGTGTGTATATATATATATATACACAGAGTAACACGGATTTTATGTTTCTATTTTTGATTATGGTGCAAGGAAACCTTTTGAAGTTTGCAAATCTCTAACCTTTGATCTCAATAAGTTTAATGTGCTTTTTTATATTTATGTCACTTTTGTATATATCTTCTTAACACTTGTCATTTATATGTAAAATTGACTTATACCAATTTGAGGAAAAAACTATTGTTTTCAAATGTTCGATTTATTTTTTATCAAGACTGAATATGAATATATAATATAATTAACCCTGTGCAATCTAGGCTACTGCTAACCACGTGAACTAGTTCCGTAATTACTATTATTTCGTCAGTTGTTTTTTTTAAAGAATGCTCCATTCATCTTGAAGTTCGTTTCTAATACTAATAGGATTTCATGAGCCAACCAGTAATTCCTGTGTATATAAGTTTACTTCAGATAAAGCATCATGAAAATCGTCATTAACAATACGAATTCACCAATCAGTATTCCATATGTATTTAAATTGCACTCTGATAGTACAATATTCCACGTTGCCCTGCTGTATACCTTTGCCTCTGGTATGTAGTTGGTATGCTAACGTGGAAATCTCCGCAATCAATACGAGTACCTTTGGAAATCAAATCGAAGTACCTACTGGACTGCAAATCAATCTAGAAAGAGGGAAGATACGGATTTTTATAGTACGTAGGTGTAGTTAACTGGTTTTCATTTTTTGGAGTGAATATCTTAAAGGGATTTGAGAGGTTCAGAAAAGTATGACATTCTTACATAAGTTTTTAAATTAGTGATTTATAATGCTTTTTATATCTTGTAAAAAAACGGAGGATAATGATTATATAAATAAACACATACCACGTGCGATTTCTTACTTTTCTACATTTCAGTTGAAAGTAATCTTCAACTGTAAAGATTCTCTCTCTCTCTCTCTATATATATATATATATATGACACTAAGCTTAATGAAATACATTGATTATATCTATGATACATTTTACTGCAAAATGAACACCAACTGAAATGAGATTACTCTTCGTTTAGTGACTATGACACTAGATGTCGTGCTCCTCTCATAACGAAATAAGTGTCTGACAAAAATTTACAGAAGGGTTTGTTCATAAATGAAAAAAATCTAATATAGCACAGACGTAGGTTACTCGAAAGATAACGATATTGGAAATAACATTTTAATTAATTAACCCACGGTTTAATTAATTAACCCTTTTTTGAACACAAGTATTATAAACAACTAAAGAGGAAGTTTAACGAATATATTCCCTAATACGTTAACTAAAATGCTGCTGCTAGAATTCAACATTTAGGAAATATTTCGTTTACAATCAACCATTTATCAGTTGCCTAATAAAATCTATAAAAAATTGCATCTGCCATTAAAGTTTTAAAGCGCGAGAACCTGAGCTAAAAAATAAAACCAAACAGTTTAACTACATCTAGTTTCTGTTTTAATATCAGGATGGAACTAAAATGAAAACAAAACAAAACAAACTATTTTTCTGCCAATCAGAACGCTTCAAGCTTTCAAACGTCACAAAACATTTATTAGGTATCGGAATTTTATATCGAACAGGGTGACAGAGATTTGTACACCATTGTTTATTGTGCTGTGAAATGCTAAATAACAGAATAATATAGGGATTTATTACTTGAGTACTATTTATGTAAGCATGGTACATTGACTCATAAAATCATTATTTTGACTGAGAACTGAGTACATTATATTCAACTGATTTTGATATATACAAATTAGTAAATCATGTACCAGCCACAGCGTACATGGAGTTGTGGTGGAACGGAATGTATTAAAATTACAGTTTGACAATGTTTGATGTTTCACCGATAGTGCAATAACAGTGATAATTTACAGCATTTTAGAATAGTGGATAAAAGCTTTTCCAGAATCAAAATATTCGTCTACTGTGATAATAAATATGTATTTAGATTCAATATTTGGAGTTTTAAAGATATCCTTGGTACTTAATGAAATTCGAAAATGAAGGAATATGGATGAGCTTTGGACACCAGGACTATTCAGAAAAGACTTACAATGATTCGTACCCTAGCAGTTATAAGCAAAATACAGTGTCTTGCAACAGGTGAAAGTTCATGAACACAATGTGCAACGGAAAAAAATCCGTGCAAGTGTCCCAGGTAACAATATATAACATCATTAAGAAACATTTTCGTCTCAAAAATTACTCAAGTCACATGTAAAATAGTTTCTAATAAAACATTCTTGTTCAACTTTTGCATACCTCAAGCAGCTTAAAAATGAAATGATGTTTATGCTATCACACAGACACAAATACCAAAGAAGTTGCTCCTGAAGCTGTGACTTTTTAGACAATTGAGATATTGAAACAGGCTCTGGAAATCTGTAGTCCTCGTACACTATATTGCTTATGGAAAGCATGCAGGAGGGGTAAGTGTGCTATAAACATCATATACTTACAGCAGAGATTTAAGCAATGGAAAATAAACTGTAGGGGCCATTGTCAAGATGCACATTCATTAGAAAAAGCACGACCGGATGTGACGACATGAACTATAACGAAATGGCGAGGCTCCAGAACTCAAATGCAAACTTCTAGCTCAAAATTATAACATCTCTTGATTGATTTAAGATTCAATTACAGTTTTGGACTCAGGAGGTGAAACCCTTTCGATTGACGCATTTACTCGCCCAAAGTATCATAGATTATTTTATTTTAATCTTGCCTAAAATTATTTCATTTTGAGAATACACTGGTAAAGATTCTTGCTATTGCTGACTCACTGTATTATCTAATATATAAAGTTAAGTTTGTGTCTGTTTGTTCCCACCTTTCAGTCCCTATAATATTAGGCCTATAAATATAATGAATCAGCGTAATCAAGCTTATTGTATGTGACGTCACATTTTCGTGTCAATGAAAAACTTTGTAATCAATTTTTTTTTCTACAGAAGGTGGGTATGGAACTCTGGGTTGTATGACTTCCATCTCGTTTTGGAAAAACTACCAAATCAGCGCAAACCTGATACAGTGATGCACGATGATATGAGGAGGGTCGTGAGAGGGGTTGAAACCTCATCTAATATATATAAAAAAACGTCAATGTGTGTGTGTTTGTCTCTTCATTATACGTTTCAACATTTTTAATTAATCAGTACGAAACTTGACACAGTGAATGACATGAGGAAGGCCATAAGAGAGGAAGTAAGGAAAAAATTAGAAAGGATAATTTACTCTAATCCTGCATAAAAGAATTTCAAGTGCCACGGCTATTGAGAAATCCCTTGGTTTACCTTTTCGAAAGAAAGACTGTTAAATAAGCTTCAAACGCAAAGCTGAACTCAATGCTAAACAGAAACTAAGAATAAACAAAGTAAAAAAAAAACTATATATTAAATCATTATTATTTCTTTCTGTTCAAAAATAACGTTTTAATTTTTAGCACATGAGTCTATAAAAATTTGAAGGTTATTCGAAAGTGGTGTTAAATCAGGCAGTTTATTGTCACTTATTCTCTAGCTAAGTGTTATTAACAATAATATTTTATAAAACCATTTGCACTTTGCTTTATTAATTTATTAAGTTTTGATTTCTAACTTACTAAGGTTATGTGAAGATTGAACCATTCTGTCGAAAGTCTATGTCAAAACGTTGATGGCAGTGGAATTTTTATACTGTTAGAAATACTTTCTTCATGTATATGAACAAAAATAATGGTAGATTTATTTCAAAAATCTTTCTAATAAACAAAGAAAATTCTTTTTTTTTTATATACGTGTATATCTTTTTACTTGATTGGGCAGACCAAATAATATCCTTGGACTATGACATCCTTGAAACTTTGTACTTGAGTATTTATATATATATATATATTTCAGTGACATGAACATCTAGCACTACCTAACTCAGTACCTCAGTTGTAGAGATAATTCGTTTTGAAAAGTATGGCTCCAAAATCAGTCAACCATCTGTCAGATACACGAGACATTCCTGAGAGACAAGAAAGGCCTCACCAGCTGGACATCGTATGGACTAATGTATGGATGTTTACTCTGCTACATGCGGCAGCATTAGTCGGGTTTATTCTACTCTTTAGAGCGAAATGGCAAGTTTGGGTGTTTGGTAAGTGAATCTTTAATAATATGTTAACCAACAATGATTTATAAACATAGTGAAAATTTTATTAGAAAGGAACGTGTTCTGAATGAACTTCCACGCGCAAGAAGTAAATTTCTAGTTATTACATTTTGTTCACTATGAGAACTATAGCAATAAAACAAATATATTTTTATTTTATTAATTAGATATAATTTTGAACTTATTTAACAATCAGGTTTAACGATGTTCAGTAGAAATGTGTACTATATATATATATTTGTTAGTGTAATAAGCTAAGAAACTGATTAAAATTATACTTGATTTTAAATGTAAAATAATACCCGTGAGCTAAATAAACTTTATATTGTATTCATGAAAACTTTAATACTTACCTAAAATACTATCGATACAGAGTTTTATTGCAACTAAAAAAAGTTTTTATCCAGTTTTCCATATGGTTCTTCTATGGTAACGTTAGCTTAGCTATGTTTTTAGGATTACACATTTGATACATGCATCGCTACGATGTCAGCATTAAAGATGTATGAGGCAATAGTAAAAACATAGTATGGTGGCCCCTGTCTATGAATAACTAATTTACGTTTTATTAGTTTTGTTTTCTGATGGTAATGCCCTTGCTCCATTGTGCCAATGACTGTATGATAATAGCATTACAAAGTATAACACTTCTTCGCCTGCGAATGGAAGCAAGTTTTATTTTTCGTATTATAAGATGAAAAAGAATGATTAAGATTGCAAATAAAAAAAAAATTGTAGCCTTTTTGGCAACGCGTATAAATTCAGTAAGCCTAGTTTTCAGTTGCACCTGACAAAGGTCCACTCAAGACTCTGCTGAATAAATATATTTTTGTCGAATTTTAATATTCCTTTTTGATCTTAGAATAACATCTTTATTTTATATCTGGAAGGAGTTCTAGTCGCTTAGCGGTACGTTTACGGACTTATAACTCTAAAATTCGAGGTTTGATTCCTCGCGGTGGACAGAGCTCAGATAACTCATTCTGTAGTTCTGTACTAAAAACAACAATATTCTTAAATGCATTAAGTCGTGCTTGTTACAATTTCACTAATTTTTTTCGTTAATATACACCGCCTTCTGCTTAAGGCTGCGGCTCTTTTATGGATGAGTTAGCTTGTTTATTACAAAGAAGGATATTTTGTTTATTAAAATACCTTTTTTACGACGAATATCTGTCACGTTTATTATGAAAAAAACATTAACGTAATGAATATGTTTATTGTAAAGTTATTTGAAACTTTTTGTATGTTTGTGAGTAATTCTTGACGTAATTACTTAAGTATCAATTCACGATGCTAGACTATTATTATTAATTAATAAAAACCGATACCAGTACTATATTATTCGGTTCAAGCCTAATAGCTGTATAGGTTTTACTTTAAAAATGTCTAAGATAACTTTAATCGAAGTTTACAAAACTGAGTGGATCATCAAGTATTAATAGTTAAAGTCAAGTCATCAGTGAATTATTGATCATTTTGTTAATACAAATGAAAATAATTAATAATATATTGAGATTTTCGCGATATTAATTTTCTTGTAGTAATTTCGAAATTACATAAAACATGCTTGTGTATTTTCAAGATCTGTGTGTTTCTTGCTCCGTCTTTCAAGCGTGTCTACTGTTCTTTGTTTTTTTAGGCCTGACATGCTGTTACTGTTCAGGTCTAGGTATAACAGCAGGCGCACACAGACTTTGGTGTCACAGGTCATACAAGGCTAAACTCTTTCTGAGAATCCTCCTCATGATATTCAATTGTATAGCTTGCCAGGTAATAGTTGTTATTTTGAACTTATGAAAATATCATTATATCATTGTTTTACAACAATGTGGCAAAGAAAACTATAATTAACCGTTCAACAATAACTTGTGGAAAAAAAGGTTGAATAATGGGTGATTGTTATTATTACAAGTGTATTACCATTGGATTTGGGATAACCTACTGGTTATGCTTTGTGATTTTGTGGCAGCATACCTAGCAATTCTTTATGCTTCGAGATATCTAATTTACTAGCATCCATTTTCCAAATTATGAAGAAACTAATTAGTTCAAAGACGTTATTCATAAAGACGTATTTATGTGTTTTATTACAGTGAAAAACAATGTCCTTCAGTGAAACATTTAAAACTGTCTTCTATTATATAATAAAAATATTTGTATTCATTTTCTCAAGTTTTTACTCATACCCGAAAAATAGTTTGAGAGATAAAATGCTTGTAGGTGTTTAATATTTTTTTTCGTACGATACCTTTCCAATTATAACGTTTGTTTGTTTTTGAAATTTCGTGCAGAGCTACACGAGAGTTATCTGCTCTAGCCGTCCCTAATTTAGCAGTTTAAGCCTAGGGTAAAGCCAGCTAGTCATCACTACCCACTGTCAACTCTTGGGATACTCTTTTACTAACGAATGGTGTGGAAATGACCGTAACATTATAACGTCTTACATGGCTGAAAGGGCGAGTTATAATGAGTGAGATCAGTTAGGTTTTTTTCACATTCTTTACGGAGTTTATTCGTTATATAGCCTTAGGAACTGATTATCATAATATTTTACTTGTTATTTTCATGACACCAACAGTTTACTTGTTGAAATACATTTGAATTTAAATTAAGATTTCAACTGCCTTAATAAAGCATGATGCATTTCAGAACTTTGTTAAAATAGCTGATGATTCGGTTTCCGTATATTACATCCTTTACTTCCAATCACTCTTTTCAATTTGCGTCTATAGAACAGCTGTAACCGTGCTTTCTTTTACAGGCGTTTTTCAATAGGTTTTCGACTATTATATGAAAGCTTTCAGCACCCGTCGTAGTATAATTATAATTAAATCGTTTAGAATTCAGTCTCATACTTGTTTTAGTTTACAAATCTTTACAAATTTTTTAACGGCCCAGTATGGCCAGGTGGTTAAGGCAGTCGACTCGTTATCTGAGGGTCTTGGGTCCGAATCCTTGTCACACCAAACATACTCGCCCCTTCAGCTGTGGGGGGGGGGGAGTTATAATGTGACGGTCAATCCCATTATTCGTTGATAAAATAGTATCCCAAGTATTGATGGTGGGTAGTGATGACTAGCTGCCTTCCCTCTGGTCTCACACTACAAAATTAGGGACGGCTAGCGCAGATAGCCCTCGTGTAGCTTTGCGCGAAATTCAAACCAAACCAAACCAAATGCTTTTTCACTCGACTTGTTACCAACTGTAGCCGTCCCATTCATCCTACTGACAGACGTATTTTTGTTTTCATTAACAACATTGATTTATTCTGATGAAAGATGTATTGGAACAACCGATCAAAGCAATAACAACGCTTCTGTTGCAGAATCATTAACTATTATGCAAATTTAATTACATATCTTTACTTCGATTATTGTCTTACAAACTACGATACAGTTAGATTTCTCTACATATTTAGGTCTAAACAATCAATTCGCTTACTGTTTTAAGTTGCAAATAAATCGAGTATTCTACAGATGTATACGTGTGTTTGGGCATTAACCAAATATTATGCAATGCTAAGCCTATTCAGATAAGAGAAATTTGGGAGAATATGGCCTTATTCGATAACGATGACTGACTTCATAACTTACTTACATGTTTGAAGTAGTTAATATTTATTTCAGTAAAAAAAACACTTTTTAATTACTTTCGGTAAGTAAGTACTAATTGAAATGTAGTTGGACTTGACTTATTATATTTTTTTCCTGTGGTCACTGACCCAAGAAATTAAAGAGGAAACAACAACAAAAGTTGTGTCCTGTATAAATGCTGTAACTACATACTACTAATTAGTGGCTCACTAAACTAGAATAAAGCAGAGCTATTGATATTAGGTTTCTAATGGTAGCAATTTAAACAGAAAGCAATTGTTAATCTGACATGCTAAAGTTTCATCTACAGCTTGTATTTAAACTAAAAAAATAATGTACGTTACGAACATAAATGAACACTAGCTCACCTCTATATCTTTAAGCCACTCGAAGCCATGTAGAATATGATGAAACATTCAATAATCTAAATTAAAACATACTCAAAATGAAATACAAAACACTCACTTGAGTTTAGAATGATAACTAATTAAAGAAACGTAGAGTCATTAATATATTTCCAGTGACATAGGATATGTTTACATCACTATATAATAATATATTTTAGATTCTAATAAAATACAAAAAATAGTAGTAACTGAGTTTAAATTACCGAACCGTATACGTGCGATATAAAAATCTAAACAAAACATAATTCCTCAACCAAGATATTACACCAATCAGATTCAGAACCTAATTTGAAAAATAAAACAATCTAAAAAAAACATCATGATATCACTATTTATCGTTATTACCCCACCGGAAATGAAAGATATATTAAATTCACAATATTTACTTAGATTAATAATGTGATTTCCTCACTTGGATAAATTATTCTTCACTATTTTTTTAAGTTTTATGTTCTTTCACTTCTAATTTCATCTTCATTGGGCCTTGTTGTAATTTTGCTTGCTTTTCTTGCTGTTTGGGTGAATTCAATTTTTCTTTTTCTTAAATGTTGCATATCTATTATTTCTCAATTTTGTTAGCCTAGGTTATCTTTAGCATAACATTTAAAATATAAGTCTAACGGCCTAACGCCATATATTTTGTGTGTGCCATTCGGTCCAATTCTATAAATACGGCTCTCAGAAATAGTCATAAATACTGTACTTTCCAAAACCCCTAAAGTTATTAAAGTCACAGAAAGCTTTCAGGGATTGCATTAACCTTCTGTTCAGAAATTTGTTTCTACCTCACAACCCATTTAACAGAGCTAATTAATTTTGGGTTAACAAAAAATCAAGTAGCTCAGTAGGTATTCACAAAACAGATCTCGACCAAACGATGTACACAAAATGGACAGTATAATATCTGAGGGATAATAATAACAACAGTTAAAATAAAACATTCGTCTTTACTCCTAAGATCAAATTTTAATTACGTCCTGCGGATATAGAGAGAAATAAAATAAAATAGTCAAGATACTTTCATAGGTTAATTACAGAGATGTGTATACGATGTTAAAAAATACATTATGAAATATTGCACAGTAACAACGTAACTGAACAGTACGTTGTTGTGCCTTACAGTTTTATATACTTTGCCCATTAACTGGCATGGCCAACTGTGTTAAGGCGTTCGACTCGTAATCCGAGGGTCACGGGTTCGAATCCCGGTCGCACCAAACATGATCGCCCTTTCAACCGTCGTGGCGTTATAATGTGACGAGCAATCCCACTATTCGTTCGTAAAAGAGTAGCCCAAGAATTGGCAGTGGGTGGTGATGACTAGCTGCCTTCCCTCTAGTTTTACACTGTTAAATTAGAGACGGCTAGCGCAGATAGCCCTCGAGTAGCTTTGGGCTAAATTCAAAAATCAAACAATTTCCCGTTAACTAAATAAATGACTAAAAATTATGGAGTGAAATTCACGGTTAAGCAGTATTCATCATAATCATTTGTTATGCAAAGTAATTTCGTAAAAAAACTGAAATGTTTTAAATTAGCCTTGAATAACATTTACAATGCACCATGTAATTTGGGAGTATATTGAGAGAACATCTCAATTTAAATATTCTATCCATTGTCACTGCTGGAACCCACACCATAAGCTGTGAAATGCTCCTAAAATATCACATAATGACAATAAGTAGGGATAAGAAAATAAAGATACCATATGGTAATTCAAATGTGATTAAACAGGTGAAATTAAGATTTCTACTTAAATTTTAAGTTAACCTATAATAGCAAGAGAAATCCCAAAACTTACATACGCATGTCTTTTTTTACTTTTCATATTTAAATATTACATATATTAAGAAAGATATCTACAAGTTATTGCACACTTTTTAAAATGTAATAGCTCGAAAATAAGAAAAGACATGGAATAGAATACATGTGAGATTAGGAAAATATATATTATATTCCATCTTACCAGATCCGACCTAAGCCAAAATTTAGGATGTTGACAATAAACAGTAATTTTATGGTAATTTTTCAGCAAAATATACATATAGGTCATTGTATGGAACATGAAATTCCTATCTGTTCTCATGAGACGTTGAATATAACAAGTTTGTTATCATAAGATGCAATTGAACTATGGAATAAACAGTTCAAGAGCATAGGTTATACACAGCTGAAAAGGAGCATGGGGCGACACAGTGGCGTTGATGGCAGTGTTGTCTCAGTAATTAAGTGGACATTTTGGAGAATGTTTTATTCCGGAGTAGGTAGTTTTTCACACGTGTTTTTACCAGTGAGATAGAACAACACATGATATTGAATCCATAAAAACACTAGGCAAGGCCCTGTCAAACTGTTGTACTAGGATCGCTAATTACTCTTTGTACCATCTTATCAGTTCTGATGCCACTGGACTTTCTACTTTAGGAGAAAAAAAATACACTCCATACCCAATTCCCCATATCGGTCTCAATAACTGTACCAGAAAAAGTCGATGAATTTTTTTTGTCAAAAGCTAACATAACATGCCTGCTAAAGTGCACTGCCTTTTAACTCATTTAAAATCTATTGTGTTGTAGAATGTGTGTGCGATAACATATACACATTTATATCTTTTGTTTGTTTGTTTTGAATTTCGCGCAAAGCTACTCGAGGGCTATCTGCGCTAGCCGTCCCTAATTTACCAGTGCAAGACTGGAGGGAAGGCAGCTAGTCATCACCACCCACCGCCAACTCTTGGGCTACTCTTCTACCAACGAATAGTGGGATTGACAGTAACATTATAACGCCCCCACGGCTGAAAGAAAAAGCGTGTTTGGCGCGAGCGGGATTCGAACCCGCAATCCTCGGATTACGAGTCGAACGCCTTAACGCGCTTGACCATGCCGGGCCGCATTTATATATACATATATAGATATAAATATGACGGTGAATATTTCAACTAACTGAAATAATATTTTAAATTATTTAGGGGGAATATTGTCCCCTGTTGAGCATACAATATCAAATGAGATATGATTTGCAGCATTAATTACTTATGCCTATATCGAGTAGACCTAATATAAAAGGAATTTCCCAAAATGCAATACTCAGAAGACACAACTGTTTTGTACCAGTTGGTGCTGTGTTGTTGGATGATTGCTGCCATGTTCTGTATGGAGTGCGACTAGTGTATTTTGTCACAGTTCTACCTATCACCCTAATGACTGTCTAATCAATGCAGTAGCATTGGCTTTGAGTGAATTACATTTTTATGTCATCTTCCTGGTCTGTGTAAGTAATGGGTCTCACAATGTAGTAAAATAATAAAACCTCAATGAGAGATGATCGAATTGGTATTCTTTTATCCAGACGAACGAATTCCATCCTCCGTGGTTTAACCGTCTATACTTTATCATTCATTATCCAGATGTTTTATGGAATGCGAATGAGACACTCGCCAATTACTCTTATTTTAATTAGGGGAGTTGTAACTTCTATTTATCCATCAAGGATTAAAAACACTTGGTCACCATGGTTCTTGATTCCAGTATAATATTTCATTTTAACTCATCTGAAAAGGAATGATACTGTAATATTCTAGCTTATATTAACATAGTCAGTGGGACATGAACACTAAAACTCAGGTATCGATAGTCCATTTTGTGGCTTTGTGCTTAACAATAAACATAAAAAGATGTGAATCTCTTGCCTCAGCTGCTCCAATTGATAACAATTTTATTAAGCGTAAAGGATTACCCCAACTTTTGTATTATCACGGACGCGATTTATGTTTTCATTGTCACTACTTATAATGTTATTGACTTTTGGTTTTTGTTAGCCGGTTTGCGTAAGTTATTTTAGGTTCTAACATCGTAGTTTTGACTTTCCAAATTTAGTTGTTTTGATCACAAAACTTCAATCAACTTAGTAGTTTGAGTTCTTGTGTAGGTATCTTTATCTGCAGTTTCTCGATCATCTTTTGTGCACTTATTCATATGTGTGTGTGTGACATAGGTAAATAAAGTAACAGTTATTTCTTCACAGTTGTTACAGAAGCTGATAAAAGTTTTATCATTTCTTGATTGGTAACTTGATGGTAGTAATGTTTAAAACTACCAACTAAAGTATGGCTAGTCCATTACTTTTAATGAACTATTTGGCGATTCTCACGTTTCCAAATCTTATGCCTCTCTTACGATGAACAGAGTAGATTAACATGAGATGTTCTCTTACATTAGTGATTGCAATATTTTCACTATAGTCATTATAATTCACCGAGCACATAGTTATATTGTGTTCCCATATGAGTGTGCTGTTGTTCTAATATCGGCAAGACTCTTAAGTCCGCCAAACATTAACCAGATCTTGCTCACGACATTAACAATTCTTTAAGCGCGGAGCTTATATAACGGAATAATTTCCATTGAGAGTGAAATATACTAACATTGTTTCAAATCAGTAGGCACGTGAGCTTCCACAAGTGGAGAATTTGAAGCGAGATACCAGAATATTTTAAGGCAACATTCTAAAGAACAGATGTCTTAAGAAGTAAGTCTGAAATTTAGTAAGAGTTAAAATGTTACGTCAGGGAAGTAGCGGAATTCAAACCTTATCTAACTTTCTGGTAGAAAAATGATTATATGTAGTTCTTTGCTAGCAAAAACAGTCTTACATCAGATGCCTTCTTTCATGTGTCTGTGTCTATTATAATATTATATTTACATGATAATATTACACAAGACCACAAGCATACTTGAAGAGCGAAAGATATTAACTTATGGACAAAACGTAGCGACTAATTAAAGAGATAGAAAAAATAGAGACTCTAATGTGTGTGATTGTTTGACTACTGGAGTGATTAGTCCGCGTGCTGTCGTAAAGTATAGGAATTCTCCCCGGTTTAAAATTACGAAAGATAAATATTGATATCATTGACCGTAATATCTTACCTAATGTTTTCATGCCAAAAATATCTTCTAGTCTGGGTTTAACATTAAAAGTTAAGTGTATGTCATTCTCTTCTGTTATGATATTCAGATTTGCATCCGAATTATAAGATTGATTTTAGCATAAAGTTTAGAAGGAAAGGACATATTTCATTAAACATTATGAAATTGAATGTATTAATTTACACTGACCAACTGCTTCATTAGGAACCTTCTCTAATATCGAGTTGTACTGTTTTCGACGTGATAACAGCATGGGTTTCACATAGTATTTAGGCTTTGCGACGTGCTAGAGGACGTACTGTTCGGCTGTGGTTCATTTGTTGAAGAGTATGGTCTATATTTGTGTCAAAGGTATCGGTAGAGTTTTATTGTGGTGTGTTATGTATTCACATTAATCAAAAGATACTGTTGTGGTAGTAAATGAGTTTTACAAGTATTTAATTGTAATGGATTGTTCCTTCACAGTCTCAGAAGAGCTTTCGTTTATTAGGATAGATATGTAAGATATGTAATATTGTATGAATTCGATATGATTGTCGACATATTAAGGTACACCCTGTTTGTTTGTTTTTTGAATTTCACGCAAAGCTACTAGAGGGCTATCTGCGCTAGCCGTCCCTAATTTAGCAGTGTAAGACTAGAGGGAAGGCAGCTAGTCATCACCACCCACCGCCAACTCTTGGGCTACTCTTTAACCAACGAATAGTGGGATTGACCGACACATTATAACGCCCCCACGTTTGAAAGGGCAAGCATGTTTAGAGCGACGGGGATGCGAGCCCGCGACCCTCAGATTACGAGTCGCACTCCTTAACCCACCTAGCCATACCGGTCCAGGGGTATACCATAACTCTTATAATTTCATTTTACTAACACAGTAAAAGAACCCAATTCCTGTGCAAAAATATTTTCACAAAATTAGCACTATCTTTAAAGTCAAATAATTTCGGAGTGTCTTTAAGTACTTTGTGTGTCTTTATTAGTAGATATAATTGTAAAACTTGAACAACTAGACGACACCAAACTTTTTATATAATCAGTTTTTGTTCACATTTTACACTCTAAACATAACTGAAGTCATGAATTTCTATACACATTTAAGATGAGTCATTTTTGAAGTTGTGGATTACTACATAACATTTTAATTCTTACTAGATTTCAGACTTACATTTTAAGACTATAGTTCTAGCCATTGTTAAGTTAATCATTCAAACGGCATAGAGTGTGATGAGTTTTATAAATGTGTTCTTTTATCGTTTTCCTTTATCATTCACTAGGGGTTGGGAACTCCCATTTTTCCTAGTTTCAAACATATTACATACTAGGTGGAGTACCCGTCTCCTGAATGGAAGTTATGTAAATTCATCATTAATGAAAGGTAATCCTAAGGTATGAAAAATTGCTTCTCTTATATCTAATTGTAAATAATGCGAAAACGCCTATAAAATCTGTAAAACGCAAAATGCAAAACTGAAAATTTGTATGTGTCTCCCCATAAGCTAAACAATACCTCATCCCAAATGTGGTTAAGATCCATCAGTAGCATGTGACGTAGTGGCAACAATATAAAAACGCAATAAAAACTGCAAAATGCAAAATGTAAAATTAAAAATTTATATGTTTATATGTATTTCCCAATAGTCTCAACAAACCTTCATGCTAAATTTGGTAAAGGTCCATCCAAATCCTACGAAGTAGAACATACAACAGACAGAGTTATTATATTTATATAGATTCATTAACACTGTTGTTAGATGAATGGGAACTTTGAAAAGATGGTTGAAGAAATAGTGTGTATCATAACAACAACGACGAGTTAGTATATAAGACGTTTTTAATAACTAAATCACAACTTATAAGCTGTTAAATAATAAGGCTATTGAAATAATGAGATTCTGCATAAGATTAAATCGAGACTTTGTTACTGAAGAGAAATGTTAAACACAAATTAGATCTTAATGTTGAGGTCCACCATTACTTGCTCCCCAGTTGTTCAGCAGTAAATCTGAGGACGTAAGATGATGTTCAACCTCGATGAATCAATCAGCGATAAGCTTACGGGATTTACAACTCTAAAATCCAGGGTTTATTACACGGGGTGGACAGAGTGCAGATAACCTATTGTGTAGCTTTGCATTAAGAAAGTAACAACTATAGCTTATAACATTTTACATCTAACAAGACAACTGTCTCCACGCATGGTTACAAAACATTATATTAAAAATGCCCTTAACCATTGACAACCATTCCTTCTTTAACTCATTTCCAAAAAACGGTAATTGAAAACTACAGTGGCACTCAATAGATCGCATATCTCCGTCAAACAGCGTCTACCACAGTCAGCTCTCAAAACATAAAGAACTGTGTCAGTGAACATGATCAGTTTTTAGCAGGACAGTGAGGAATGGTATTCTATATTTGTTCATCAAGTTTCATCAACATCCAACAATTTTTATTGAGTTATAGAGCAAAAATAGTGTGCAAAATCGGTTCCCACGTTAACAGATAGGGATGCGTTTTGTTTTGTTACCTTAACCTCTGGTCTTCTTAAAGTTATTCACTTCTAAGGCGTGTCATAGTTCAACGTATACCAACTTTCGTCTAAATTAATTCAGCAATTTTTACAAACACACGCAGAGGGTGACAAAGGTAAGTAAGATAACATATTTTCTTATCTCTGTCAACAAGTTATCGTATATGATGGAGCACTTTGTATGTTACAAAATGAACGCAGGTGTTTTGTTATATGCTCAATCTCATGAAATAAAATGAAGTGAATATTATGTGAGATGCTGAAGTTAGTGACAATCTATTGTAGCATAATAGTGTTTAAGCTCAGCGTGTGTTACAAATTATAAAATGAAATTTGCATAAAATATTTGCTTGATGATATTTATTATTACCATTCTCCAATCGTTTGACAGAGTTATTTACAAACAAATTATTTTGTTGTATTTTAGTGTGACCATCTGTCCTTTGATGTTGGAAAATTTTTCTTTAGAAGAGAAAACAGAGACTGGGGTTACGCTTAAAAGGATTCATGCAATAAAACGATTACGTCTGGAACGCTGTTTACCTGAGTTCTTACTCCATTAATTATTCAGGATTCTTTACGTACGCTAATTGTCTTGTAAAAAGCAAATTCTGATCATAGTTTTTGTTTTTGAATTCCGCGAAAAGTTACACGAGGGCTATCTGTGCTACCCGTCTATAATTTAGCAGTGTAAGACTAGAGGGAAGGCAGCTAGTCATCACCACCCACCATAAACTCTTGGGCTTCTCTTTTACAAACGAATACTGGGATTGATCGTCACATTATAAGACCCCACGGCTGAAAGGGCGAGCATGTTTGGTGTGACTGGGATTGAAACCCGTGACCCTCAGATTACGAGTCGAGCGCCCTAATTACCTGAACCATTTGATCATAACTATTTTTGTTAAAAGGGACAACTTTAAGTAGCTTAATTATCTTAATTAGAGAAATTTTAGCAACGGTACTCCATTTTAAGAAGCTAGAAACATTTCAGAATAAGTGAAACTAAGTGGTATTCGAGTCCACGACTCTGCTAATCAAATATTCATACTCCGTCTGCAGTAACCCTGGTCTCAATTTTCTCTTTACTGGCTACTGATGTTGAAACTAGCGAAATTCTTAAAATATGTTAATTGAATTGTTCAGCTCTGGAGCCGTTCATTGTAATTTATTGTTGGAAGTTAATACGAATTAATAAGCAGAGTTTTCAGAATGACATCTATGAGTGGTCAAGAGATCACCGTGTCCACCACAAGTTCACAGAAACAGATGCTGACCCACACAATATCAAACGAGGATTCTTTTTCGCTCACATGGGCTGGTTGTTGCATAGGAAGCATCCTGACGTTCGAGAAAAAGGGCGGACTGTCGACTGTAGCGACATCTTGCAAGACCCTGTTGTTAGATTTCAGAGAAGGTAACGATCTCTCCTTCAATCAAAATCGGTTTCTCATAAATCCTCAGCTGTCGAGATATCTTGAACTATCTTTTTGTATTTTTGCCTTATTTCAAAATTGATGCTGCATACAGAGGAATTCTCACGTTTTGATAGCAAAGTTAGACAAAAACGGTTTTTTAACCACCAGATAATTAAAATAGAACTTCTATTTTAAACAACGTTTCTCCTTTGCGGCTTCTTCAGGGCTAGTTCATAAAACTATTTGATGTTAGAGGATTCGTTAATTATAAAACTGGTGTTGGTGTTCTACTTCTCGAACATCTGCCGTAACGTGTTTCTAAAAATGTTTTATTTTTAATTTCACGCAATTCAACATGAGGGCTATCTGCGCTAACTCGTCTCTAATTTAGTAGTGTAAGACTAGAGGGAAGGCAGCTAGTCGTCACCGCCCACCGACAACTCTTGGGCTAATTTTTTACAAACAAATAGTGGGATTGACCATCACTTTATAATACCCCCACGGCTGAAAGGACGAACATGTTTGGTGTGACAGGGATTCAAACTCGTGACCCTTGGATTACGAGTCGAGCGCTCTAACTACCTGGCCATGTCGGACCACATCTAACAATGTATAGAATAGTATTATTTGTCTCAGTATTGTTCTTATATTATAGTATAGTTATCTACTAACTCTATAGCTATAGTAAAGTATGATATGTTAGTTACTAGATGGACGGAAGTTACGTAAATTCATGATTCATGAATTGTTAGCTTAGGACATGAAAAGCTGCTTCCCTCATAATGTTATTTAAAAAGAAAAACGCCCACAAAAATTGCAAAACGGAAAATGCAAATTGAACCCAAGAAATCTTCATGCCGAATTTTATGAAAATCCGTCAACAGGATACTAAGTAGTGGTAAAAAACGGGAAAAGACCAATAAAACTGCAAAACGCAAAAATGAAAATGTGTATGTATCTCCCCATGAACCAAGTTAACTGTTATACCAAACTAGGTGAAGGTTCTTTTAGAGAGGGTAAAGTAGTGGTAAAAAACGAAACAACGCCCATAAAACCGCAAAAGGCACAACATGTAGCTAATGAATATCCACACCATTTTTTATTTTCTCGAAGATTCATCCAAATCCTGCGCAGTAGTTATATGAACAGAACATATCCGGAACTATCATGAATAAAGAGAACCACAAAATGAATGAAACTTTGTAGAATGGACGGCAACTGCCTGTTGGGGAGACACAAGTGTAGAGGACGATGTTTCGAAAGTCTTCCGCCTTTCGTCCTCAAGGAAGGTAGCCAGTTGATAGCAAGGTGAGTTTTGAGCACTGATGATAGGTCTTAGAGGTATATTAGGTTTGTGTACCTTAGGTAATCCGTAGAAGTGAGGAGAACTGAAACGCTTGTGTCTCCACAAGAGGCAGTTGCCGTTCATTCTACAAAGTTTCATCATGAATACTCTGCCTAAACAATCAATCAAAGAACCACAAAATGTTTTATGGTTACTTTTACTTTAACACTTGCTGGCTTTACAAGTTGTTTTTAACATTGCTTATAAAACTGATGTACTTTAAAATTTAAATTTTTGTTTCTTATCAGGTCTGTCCGTTTTCTGTATGTGTTTTTATAGCTAATCATTATCAGCTCTGCCCGTTTTCTGTATGTGTTTTTGTAGCTAATCATTATCAGCTCTGTCAGTTTTCTGTATGTGTTTTTGTAGCTAATCATGAAACATTTTGTAACTGTCTTCTAATTTCTACGTTTGCGTTGATATTTATGTTTATGTTAAATCTTCTCATAGATTTTGTAACGTTATTAGATATGAAGAGCTAATGGTTATATTTGATTTACTCTTTTACATATGTTTAACATTAATCAAAGTGGAAATTTCATCTTCCTTAGGCATCCCTGTTTGTACAGTTTCAAAGTAAATCCGTATGTCACTGTTTTTATTCTATTGTGTTCTAATTCATAGTTTCAGATCATTAATTAATATTTAGAAAACTAATTACAAGTGCAACTATTGATGTAAAAATCTATATTTATTGGCAGGTTCTATATCCCCTTGGTTTTCTTGTTCAGTTTTTACTTTCCAACAATGATTCCTGTTTGGCTGTGGGGTGAAAAGGTATGGCTTGCATTTCTCACCAGCGGAATTCTACGTTATGCCATTACACTGCACGTTACTTGGTTGGTGAACAGTGCCGCCCACTACTGGGGAAATCGGCCATATAATTGTTTTATCTACGCCAGAGAAAACAAGCGTGTGGCTTGGTGGGCACTTGGTGAAGGTTTCCACAACTATCACCATACTTTTCCTTACGATTATTCCACAAGTGAGTTTGGGTGGAGGTTGAACATAACTACCATGTTCTTAGATCTTATGGCTACGCTGGGCCAGGCCTACGACTTGAAAACCGTGCCTGCTGACGTCATCGAGAAAACTCGACAGAAAACTGGAGACGGCAGTCTGACATTTTAGCATTGATAGCAGGTGTGGTCCTCGCCAGTCTAGCTTTTGCAGATAATATTTTCATCATGCTATTTGACGAACGACAATTTAATTGCAAATTTCATTGATATATAAAGAAGAAATTCGTACATAGCGATTCTTTTAACATTACGCCTGTTTCTCTCAGTTGTTTTAAAGAAAGTTAATAATTAAAATTAAGGTAAAGAGGATGTTTTAAGACAAATTTACCATTGTTTAGTCTGTGACTCAGAATTACAGATAAAAACATCCTATAATTGTAACTTCTGTTCTTTTGTATCTAAAAAAAGTACAAACGTCATTGGGAAAGACAACAATTATACCGTTACTGCAAAAAAGTGAAATAAAGTTGTTAAAAATATAAATAATAAATTTATTGTTGCTCTTTGTGTTAATGTTAATTCATATTATTATCCCCAACCGCCAGCGAATGTACCCCGAAACATATAACTGTGTTGCAATGACTTTATTATCAGGTGGGATATAAGTGTATTTGACTTACTGTAAGACAAACCATGCGTAAATTGCTCATTTGCTAAGAAATTTTTATTAGAAAATAAGTATAGGGAATACCTAGATATATCATCTTACTACAAGAGAGGTGATCTGAAATATGGAGTATGATAGAAATATTGAAGTAGAAAAACAAGTGGAAAATTAAATACATTATGAATACTATACATACATATATATGCATATGTGAAATTAAATAATTACATCCAAATGAATAAACAAAATCATGAGGAAGAACTGCGTTAAAAACAGCAAATCCCATCTTCTTATTAATTATATTATAAACATATTTTTAAGCCATAAACAAAACACATTAACATGAAACATAGAGGTTAAGACTGATAGATGATGTATCCTCATTGCAATGTCGGTCCTATTCCGCAATCACCTTCAAAACCTAGGATACATTTTATAATCCCATTTTGTAACTTGTACCCAAGGATCCTTTTTAAAAAAATATGCAGCGTATTTTGTTTCATGTTAATGTGTTTTGTTTATGGATTAAAAATATTGTTTTAATATTATACGTATATAAGCTTACGTACATTTATTTCTGCTGATTCTCGATATTGCAAAAAAATTATAGTAACTGTTTCTTTATTCGTAAAACAGTATAACAGTGTTTCGTAGGATATGAAAGAATTGAAACTAATACGATTAACACGCAATTTCATCCACACTACTTAACTCAGTTCGTGAATTAACACCCTCGTGGTTTACAAAACAACAGGTTTTTGAGTTAATAATAACTTAAAAAAGTATCAACGACTGATTAAAGATCTGAGTGAAAAAAGTTTTACATTAAATTTCATTTCATTTCTCGATCACTGAATCTAATAAAAACAAAAAAAATATTCCCTTCATTTAAGAAGAGAAGTATCACCATTTTGTCAGCAGTATCACCATTTTGTCAGAAGTATTACCATTTTGTCAGAAGTATCACCATTTTGTCAGTAGTATCATCATTTTGTCAAATGTACCACCATTTTGTCAGAAGTATCACCATTTTGTCAGAAGCATCACCATTTTGTCAGAAGTATCAGAATTTAATGATTGTTTTCTTTTGTGTATTTTTTCCTTGTATAAGAATTTTATTCCATAAAATTAAGTACAAATACATCCGTTATGTAAAAACATAAAATACAACGGCCGTCGTTGATTTTGTATTCTAGCAGTACGTTTATAGTGTAATTTTAAATAAAGATTGTTGATAAATTAACGTTTAATTCTTAGTGGTAATGAACTGGTTGAGGTACAGTTTTATACAGAGATGGTTATCTAAAATCACAATGTTTGTAGTTGCTACACGGAGTCCAAGTTTGTGGAAATTGAATTACTGTGAAAGTTAGAATCAGCTTAATATAATTTAGTTTCGGGATTACAATTATTCGGCTTATCATTCTATGAATATGATTGGGGCTGTTTGATGAGTATATGTTTAATTATATGTGGAATAAAATTTTCCTTCCCTCGTCCCACCCTCCGTCCCCGAATGTTAGTATTTTTTCCTTACTTGTTTTTTACCCTTATTTTTTTTACTCCGTAAAGTCAGATTTTGAATTCAGATTCAGTTTGTTTTAATTTTTTTATTCCAAATTACACAAGTAGTTATTTGCACACATTAGCGCCAAGCAAAAACTGTTCTTATCAGACGGAGTAGTGGTACTTGACATCACACTTATTACTTCCTAGGCCTCGAAGTGGAGCACGTTTTTTTTTTGTTTTGCGACAACGAGTCATGAACGAGAACCTCCAGATTCTCAGTCCAACTACGGTAACTGCGTCCAACTTATAATTTCTTAATCGTTTGCTGCTTGATTTTTCAGTATAATAATTAATCTTGCTATCGGTAGATATAAACTCAGATTTATGGAGATAAAAGCTCTGAGTCACATTGCTATTGTGCAACATAGTTTATCGGAGTCAAACCTGTAAGTTTTTAAATGTACCCAATGGATGAAAATGCTTCAAATTTGAAATTGAAGTAGGATATGGTCATATTCTGAAGAATACACATTTATCTTCTAACACTAAAAACTAAAAGAATGTCTGTAAATACAATAAATATGATAAAAAATATTTGGATATTATGGTAGCAGGGGAGGATTAAACCTCACGCTTAGGTCTCGCTTTCAGGATTTATATTTTTTAATTTCACAAAATTATTATTCACATTGTTTTGTAATGCTGACCAATGATTTACTCAATGAAATGAAACAGCCATTTTAAAGGCAAAATATGTAGGGCTTTACTGTTGGTATTGATTTAATATCTTAGGGAAAAAAAATGGAGAAAATTATGATGAATGATTTTGTGAAATGAAAAAAAAAAGGGTGAAAGTGTAAACTGATGGAATCATAAGACTTTCAGTCATAACAAAAATGTGATTAGTGTACGTGTAAAAAATTGTTTGTTTGTTTTGAATTTTGCGCAAAGCTACTCGAGGGCTATCTGCGCTAGCCGTCCCTAATTTATCAGTGTAAGACTAGAGGGAAGGCAGCTAGTCATCACCACCCTCCGCCAACCTTTGAACTACTCTTTTACCAACGAGTAGTGGGATTGACCGTCACATTATAACGCCCCCACGGCTGAAAGGGCGTGCATGTTTGGTGCCACCGGGATTCAAACCCGCGACCCTTGTACATTACGAGTAGAACGATTTAACACGCTTAGCCATGCCGGGCCCAGATGTAAAAAAGAGAAAGATTATTATTACTATATGATAATAATAATTATGAAAAATGTTGTGATTACTAACTAATGATTTTTGGTTTACATATATAAACAATATGAAACAACTTTCTTACATTTTCGCATTAAATTTACCATAAGTCTGAGTGGTAATATTATTAGTTTACGACATGCTTATAAAATGGATTTAGAAAATTAAATAAATTGATTGTTTTGCTTGTTGTCAAGCGCAAAGTTACACATTAGGCTATTCGTACTATTTCACCGCAGGTATTGAACTTCGATTTTTAGATTTATTAACCTTTAGGCTTACAACTGCACCATCGGTAAGCACGAAAGTAAATAGATAGTCTTTCAAAATCCTTTTCAGATGTGAGCATTCTTTTTTGTAATTTAAAAAGATATTGTCTTGAAACAGCATTCATAAAACTAACATTTTATTATCAAATGAATATTTGGAATGTTCGTGTTTTTTTCTTACATTTTTTTACTCTTCCTTTATCTCCAATCACCATAGTGTATTCTTCCTTGTAATGAACTTAATTCATGACTTTCAAAACGGATTAAAACCCAGTTCTGGATTAAACTTTAGGGCTCGGCATGGCCAAGCGTGATAAGACGTGCGACTCGCAATCTGAGGGTCGCGGGTTTGCATCCCCGTCGCGCCAAACATGCTCGCCCTTTCAGCCGTGGGGGCGTTATAATGTGACGGTCAATCCCACTATTCGTTGGTAAAAGAGTAGTCCAAGAGTTGGCGATGGGTGGTGATGACTACCTTCTTCCCCTCTAGTCCAACACTGCTAAATTAGGGACGGCTAGCACAGATAGCCCTCGACTGGCTTTGTGCGAAATTCAAAAACAAACAATTAAACTTTACTAATTATGATTTTAATTATTCAACAGGTAGTTCTGGATTCGACTTTAGAAATTAAGAGTTGTTTATTCGTCAATAATGTTTACATGGTCTGTGTTTCATTTCAGGTAAAAACATTACAAGAAATATCTTTATATTTTTAGTTTTTATACATTAAGAGAATATCTCTCGTTCGTAGATGTAATACTACGTAAATTATGGGCATTTAAAATATGAAGAATATATTCAAGAAAATGCTAATGAAATTTGGAGGCGGTTTGATTGGACAACAAAAAACAAACATTAATACAGTGTGGAACTTTAATAAATATGCAATGGTTCTCATCACCAGGTGAAGCAGTCTTCAGCTTTTATTAGTTTCGAAGTAGGTTCATCTTCATCAGCCAAATGTCAATAAGTATGAAACTACTGGATCTACGTTCAATGACGATAAAGGAACTCAGCTCTGTATTGAACTCTACAAGTTACAATTCTACGTATAACTTCTGTATCAACAGATATTCTACACTACTTTATATTGATCTTTGAACACAGTATGAGAGTTTTAATCATAAGCAATCAACAATGTAAGCCTGTTTATAGAATGTAATAACTTTAATCGTGTCAACTTATACCAGTTGTCTTTAGATGCAGTAGAGAGATAAAGAGCTAAATAAAAGCTGGCATTTAGTTGGAAGAAATTCACCTTCATTAGAAAGTTTTGTATCGCCAGTCGGGTTCAACTTTTCAAAGGCTATCTGAAGGCTAGTTCAACTTTTCAAAGGCTATCTGAAGGCTAGTTCAGCTTGTCGAAGGCTGTTTAATACTTCCATTTAACAAACATTTCTTTGTTCGAAAGACCGTGCCTTTAAGAATGACGGAACGTTGCGTGTAGTAAACACATAAACTCAGAAAATAAATTAGTTTTGTGTTGCCAATAAGGTTTCTGTGTTGCAAAATAAAAAAATAAACGCTTTTATTTGAGAAAAAACACCCTTAAACCTTTTCTTTTTGATAAAAAGTTAATAGAGTCTGGTGTAAATAGTTAATGAAAGTCATTTTGATTATTAAATTGAAAAGAGAAAAATATGTTGCTGTTTCATCCATCCACTTATTTGTTTTATTCTAATCATCACATGCAATCAAATACCTTCCCTTTTTAAATTAAAAATACTATTATATTGTTTTATACTCTATGCATGGTGGGGGCTGGTTGGACTTTTTTATTTTTTTATGTCATAAATATATCACCATAAGTCTATTTAATTATCCTGTCAGACATAGTGTCTAAGATAGCACTGAATCAGGCCATCGTGGCCTTGTGTAGGACAAGTAAATATAATTTTTCTCTAGTTGGGATGGTTAATGGCCCATATGGCATATAAAATACAATTATTAAGTGTTAACTAATTTTGTAATTTGAACAACTAGATATTAATTATCAATCAGTCATTTTTTTTTTTTTTTATCCCGCTTTTTATCGGTTGTTAATTCTGCTACCATCTTCGGGGAAATCCTGAAAAGGACTATATTTATGTGTTTGAAAGAGGCTAGGATTTGATCTCGCGTCTTCTTAATGAAAATATGGCGCGTTATTCATTTGTTAGCTACTACTTTGTTACTAATTAATAATTGCAATAAAGTGATGTACAATATACTAGCTATAACAATGACTAACATCTGGTTGCCTAAACCTTACCTCAAATACATACTTGTTCTCACTAAGGTGTTACTTCCCGTATTGTACTTTTTTCAGAATGCTGTTAATCGGTTTACTCAGGAAATCTTTTTGATAAGAAATCCTGTAAGAGTTAAAAAGTTTTGCAACCATATACATTTTGCAAAAAAATATATTTTTGAGAAAGTGGAAAAAAACCATTAAATGCATTCATATAATGACTGTTGGTGCATTTTTGGCATGTTTTGGCATGTTTGTAAGTTGTGCAAGAGTTTGAACGTTTTTGCTAGAGAGTAATTGTTTTGTTTTGCGCATTGTTTGTTTTTGTTCTCATGATCTGAATATGCTCATTAGTACAAAGTAGTATTTATTTTACATTAAACAAATACGTCTAATTTGTTTTTAACTTTAAGCTCAGAGAACTGGCTGTCACTGTTTTCTGTCTCCTTAAATACGTTGTGTACTTTCTTTTTTATAAAGGAAATAAAAACATTATCTTTTTTCGTATTTCAGAAGTAAATGAAGTAATTATGACTCAATTGTAATCGTTACTCACATGGTTTAATTACTAATGTTTGCATTTTACATTATAATTGTTCACTTTATAAGTAGTATATACAATGTTTATCGATTATCTGGAGAGAATTAGTCATTTTTTTCTTTCTACTGATGTGGAAAACATCTTTAAAAAGCTTTATTTCCTCCAAATAACGTAAACAATAACATGCATATTACTATCATACTTCAATAACAAAATACTCTTTTTAATAACAAGCATCGAATGTATGTTGTAAAAAATTATACAAATGCCCTTTAGAAATTGGTTTACCATGGATTTTAAAAATATATTGTTTCAATTGTCATCCCGTAGCAGAGTTACAGTTCTGTCACCATCACCAAACTTAGGGTTAATTATTTTTATTCAGTGACAGATAGATTGTTTAGCATCGTAAACTAACTCATTCAGTTTCCAGTTTTAATGTACTGAAATATATCAATAGAGTGAAATTTATTTACTGGTTCTGGCAATACATAATGACTCAATATTAAAGTATTAATACTATCTGGTAATGTATATATATTTTATCATCATTCAAACTTAATGTTGGATATATAAATATATCAATATGTAAATAATGACTATATTTCACGCTTTTCACTTCTTATTAAATTCACAGTCTTATATATTTTTTTCTAATCAAAAACAATCTTTATATTCATCGGATGTAATTCTATTTTTAATACACAAGTTTTTCGATTCAATTCTTACAAATTCATTCTTTACTGTCTCATCCTGATTCTTCATTTTACCTGAAACATTTTTTCCTCTAATAACATGAATAATAGTCGAGATAGTCTGAAGTATTGTTTGTTTTTTAAATTTCGCACAAAGCTACTCGAGGGCTATCTGTGCTAGCCGTCCCTAATTTAGCAGTGTAAGACTAGAGGAAAGGCAGCTAGTCATCACCACCCACCGCCCACTCTTGGGCTACTCTTTTACCAACGAATAGTGGGATTTACCGTCACATTATAACACCCCCACGGCTGAAAGGGCGAGCATGTTTGGCGCGATGGGGATGCGAACCCGCGACCCTCAGATTACGAGTCGCACGCCTTAACACGCTTGTCCATGCCGGGCCGTCTGAAGTATTAAATAAATTAATATTTTATTTTATATGATTATAGAAGTTATATTTTTATTGGATATATATGAAACTTGGTTTCTTCATACAATAATTTTAAGCCATCGCTATACTTTGGTTTCATGAATTCGTAGTATCAATGATATATTAATGTTTACGAAAGATCTGTACTACTCACACCAACATAAATGGTTTTTCGAATATTATTATTATTTTATTCATATGAATAGCAGATAAATACCTCTAAAATACTCGAAAATATCAGCTAATATCAAAATATCAGTCTTTAAAAGTATTTTATAATACAATATAAGTATACCATAATGGAACTCTCGCTTATATGATACTGAAAAAAATTTGTTTTATTACACGATGTGAAACCCTCAACTTCGCGAAATTTTTATTCCGTGTACATATATATTTGCAATAGGGGTCACAATTTTCCCGTTTCCCGTCAAGGAAAACTTTATTTTTCTCCATTCTCAGGGTGCAGATAGGAAGTTATGAATACATCACACACAGATCAATACTTTAGCGCCATCTATATAAATATAATAGTAGTGTCTATTGTATGTCCATATAAATACTTCGTAGGGTGTGGATGGATCTTCACCAAAATTGGTATGAAGGCTCATCAAGTTCGTGGATAAATACACATACATTTCCAAATTTGCATTTTCCGGTTTTGTTCAGCACTACTTCGTCCGTGTTGATAGATTTTCAACAAATTTGGCATGAACGTTTGTCCACGAGGAGATAGTTACAAACTTACAGTTTCATTTTTTGTGTTTTGTTGTTTATATGGACATTTTGGGTTTTTTTTAAAAAAGTCTATGTAAAGGAAACGACTTTTCATGTCCTACTTTAATCTGTCATTAATCATGAATTTACATAACTGCCATTCAGAGTACGGGTACCCCATCTAGAGTATATAATTTGTGTTATAATAAAATACTAAATATGCATGATATTTTTGTTATTTGAAAGGGATCAAGTTCTTTTACGAAGTTTCATTCCACATTAGTGAAAGGTTGAATCCTTTCAGGTGCAGTAGAAAAACCATATGTATTTATATAATTATATAAAACACTGGATCTATTCTTCTTCTCAGGCTCTGGTGTATCTAGTAGTTTGACCCTGTGTTTTAGCTGTCCAGAATGCCACAATGTTTATTATGTATAAAATACCTTTTTGTAGTTGACGTAGCCAACTGTGATTGTATAGCTCTATCGACTATACAAAAGTACTGGGCTGGAGATGCATCTGATTTACTTAATGATGTCATTGATAACCTTACTAAAAATACAAACAATCGATGTGATATGGAGACATTGGATCATAAAAATAAAAGGGTTGTAAATAACACTGAAGCTGTGATTGAAAGTAGGTACTGTACTAATGATATAAAACCAATATGCAAAAATATACTTCAACGAGAAGTAAGTGTATACATGGGTATTTTTAGACAATTCTGCTCGGAAACATATTGCGTGGACTTCAAATTCTACTAATCTGTTGTGGACTTGTAAAATCAATGAGACGACAAGACTAAGCACTTAAGACGAGAAACGATAAGAGTGGAAATAGTGTTGGTGATTACTTTCGTGCAGAGCTATGTGTTTCGTGCTTTGTGTTTCGAATTTCCACATTTCAGAGTTTATAGACGTTGTTACAGCAGCATACAATTTATGAAAAGTTTTGTAAATTTTCTAATAAAACTTTTTGTCTAGTATTTTTTGTAGTTAGTTCGAAATATGTCTCTAAATCACATAACTAAGCCATTTCTTCGTTGAAAAGAAATGGATGAAGAGATACATTTCCAGACAGAAGAACAAATAACAGGCTTAGTTGTAATTTTATAATTGGCACGTGTACAGATAGTGCTATATTGTAGATCTGAGAGTGCCATTCACCAAATAAAGATACTGCTATCTGTTTTTGTGTTGCTTGTACAATCAAACATTTCAACATAACTTTTTTATTGTTGTAGAAATATTGTCATAACTTACGAATATTCACTTTGGTTTATCTGATACAATGATTTATTGTAACTAATCACTTTAAAACTAATTCAATTATAAAGCTGTATACCATCCACTAAATCATCTAAACAGCGACTTAGGATGTTTGGTTTTGTTAAAATGGTTATAACTCAGCCATTCATATATGATAAAGAAATTCGATAACAGAAAACTTTGGAATGAACTGTGCAAGTCTTTGAATGTCTATAACATATTTACTTGATTGTTGCGTCTTTTTACAGAATATATTTGCGTCTATGATTGTTGTAATCATGAGTATTAGCCGTTATATTGTGTATCTTGGGAAAATTTTGAAATTATATACACTCAATGAGCCTCTAGTGCAGGGGTGGCCAAACCGCGGATCTTTGACATATAATGTGCGGCTCGCGGAAATATGTTGGCTGAGCTCCTTTTTACATCACAGCTAATATAAAAGGTAAATATAATAAATTGAAACTTTATAATAAGTTAGCAGGTATAAACTGAGAGTCCACTGGATTGTAACGTAAGTTTAATGTTCATGGTGAGTAAATATACTTAAGAATTTAAATCCTAATTTTAATGCTAGATTTAAGTCAAGGATTGAAGAAATTTCGGATCAGTAAGGATTACAGAGGAATTGTGCTGGAGAATCAGTAATCATACAAGTCAGTACTGACAATGTTAGTTTTAGTTGGCGTGGCTTGCGATCGCATGATTGTGGCGTGTGTGGCTGTGTTGCGGGCAGTGATGTTAGTGTGATGCTGGTGCTGTAGATTTTGGTTGCGTTACGTGTGTTGCAACTTATTGTTTCTTTTCACTTTAATTTTTAGAAGTGTCTGTGAAAATTTTGTGAAGGAAGATGGCGTCATCAAATTGTAAGAAACGAAAGTATGAAGATGAAAACAGAAATTTCAAGCTAGAGTGGGAGGAAGATTTTGCATTCACCGTTAAAGGAGGTAAACCTTTGTATCTTATCTGGAATGTGTTACTCAGTCATTACAAAGCCAGTAACTTGAAACGCCACTATGAAACAAATCACTAAAACGTTTCGTCTAATTATCCATCTAAATCAGAATTACGGAAAAACAAGTTAACTGTGTTAAAATCATTACTAAACAGCCAGCAGGCACTGTTGACAACGTTTAGTAAGGAAGTTGATACAACGAGTGAAACTAGTTTTGTTATATCGTGGAATATTGCTCGTGCTAAGCGCCCATTTTCTGATGACGAATTTGTTAAGAAGAATATAGCTGAAGTTGTTGCAGTATTAGATCCAAATAACACAAAACTTCAGCGACTAATAGTACAAACACCAGCTTCACGCCACACTACAGAGAGATGTGTCTCCCAGATCACTGATGACGTTGCAAGCAAAATGCAAAATGATTTAAAGAATTCCCTTATATTCAGCTTAGCCCTTGACGAATTTACAGACATACAAGACAACCCAGAACTGGCGGTATCTATTTGTTATGTTTCCTCTGATGTAACTGTGAAAGAAGAGATGTTGGATTTAGTGGTACTAAAAGAAACAACTCATGTTGTTGATATTAAAAATGCGCTTGACAGAACCTTCACAAATGCTGATATTCCACTGGATAAACTTGTCAGTGTTGCAACAGGTGGAACACCTGCAATGGCGGGGAAAAATGCAAGATTAATTGCACTTATGAAAAGTGATCCCAGCTTTCCAGAGTTTCTCTCTGTTCATTGCATTATTCATTGTGAACACCTGGCAGTCAGATACTTCAAGAATGAAGATGTTACGAAATTTGTTCTTGAAATTGTCAATTTCATACGCTTAAATGGGAAGACCCTTTAACAGTTCAAACATTTTATTGAAGAACTTGAGTTTGAAGATAAATAATTGAGTCCTGGAAGTAAGTTCTAGAAATGAAATATCCTGAACTGAAGAAAACCAGTGTGCGACTCATCTCAATTTTCAGCACAACATACTGCTGTAAATCACTGTACTCTGTAATGAAGCTTGTGAAGTCGAAGCATCGTGCAGTTCTTACAAATCAACATCTGACGGAGCAAATTCGTACAGCGTCGACAACATATCACCCGGAATTTCAACGACTCACAACCAAAATGGAAACTCACAGACCTCTACTAGTGATGACTCTTTCTACTACATTGTGAGGTGCCTGTCAACTAACAATGTTTTAAATATATTTGTGGATCTGTTGAAGTTTATTATTACTTTTCTTGAAGAAATGAAAATATTCTATCCTCAACTGAGAAATGATGAGTGGATGCAAGATTTAATGTTTTTTATTAATATAATGAATCATCTACAAACTCTGAACTTGACATTTCAGGGGAAGAATAAGATTGTTTCTGATCTTAATCAGACAATTTTCATCTTTCAGAATAAAATAAGTCTTTTTCAAAGAGACATATTGTCAAGAAACTTCAATTACTTTCCCACCTCAAAAGGAGAGTAAATACATTCCCCGATTATGAAATAAAAGATCACAAACCGGAAGAATACAAAGATAAATTACAAGGACTGTTTGAATTTCTTAGACAGGTTTGAGGACTTGCAGAAGCTGAAGTCCTGCTTCGCCTTTCTTGTAAATCCATTCATGTTCGATGTGATCAATGATGATTGTCCAATTCACGAACCTCTGGTTACAGAATCATCTGCTGTGCAAATGGAACTAATAGAACTACAGGAGGACCTGGGTCTAAAGATGAACCTTAAATCCCACTCTACAACTGAGTCCTAGAAGTAAGTTCCAGAAATAAAATATCCTGAGCTGAAGAAAACCAGTGTGTGATTCATCTCAATTTTCAGCACAACATACTTCTGTGAATCATTGTGTTCTCTAATAAAGTTTGTGAAGTCGAAGCATCGTGAAGTTCTTACAAATCAACACCTGACGCATCTAATTCGTACAGCCTCGACAATATATTAGCCGGAATTTCAATGACTCACAACCAAGATGGAAACTCACAGACCTATACTAGCAGTACATAGCCTGATAATTGTATTAATATACTTTTGTGTCAGAAAAATATTATGATAAGACTAAAATTGTGTAAGGTGGTATCTGATTATAATATCTCTAATTTTATTGTTTTACATGTTTTCCTCCATGTTTTCACCTGATATTTACTTAGGCAAACAAATATCATTAAAAATATCTGTTTTTATCCCTTTTATATTTATTTTTAGCAGTCTCATTTAATGTTAATGAAATGCAAATTTACATATTTTTCTTAGATGTTTTCATAATTCATTACCCTCAATATAGTGAAAACAATTATTGGCCAGGATTTTGAAAACATATGGTAAATAAATGTGTACTTTGATTATTGAAACTAATACAAATTAACAGTTTAAAAACTACATACATGAATAAATATTATTACATATATGTATTTCTTAATATTTATATAAAATTTATGTAACAAAATGTACATGTGACAATAAAAACGTGTGTAATATTTGTTCATATCTTGCGGCTCTCAAATATCTGAAGTTTATTGTATGTGGCTCTTACGTTAAGCCCTGATATAGACGTACTTGATGTACTGCTCATTAAAAATGTACTGATATAGAAACGTCTGTAATCTAACTAATACTTTACATTTTAATAAAGAATATTAGCCAGATAACATAAATGTAAATATTTGTAGTTTTGCCACATACCATCCCCAACAAAGCTAAGTTTAAGACAGAACTTTAGCTGACAAGACCTTTCCATCCACTACAACGAACATGTTTAGCATCACTCGGTGATACTGTTAGATATTTGTTTTTATTTTCTTCCAACAACGCCATTTTAATGTAAAAACACCATGAAACCTTATACCATAACATTTCTCTTTACAAGTGAATATATTTCATTATTATTAAGTATGATTCGTTTCTCTTTCATATTTGTTGACACTTGACATCAAATAGCTATTTGATTGACCGTAACATTATAACAACTCGACAGCTGTTTGGTGTGACGGTGATTGGAACCCGCAACACTCAGATTACGAGTCGAGTGCCTTAACCACCTGGCCATCCCGGGCCTATTGCGTTTGAGATTTATATGTGTGTGTGTGTGTGTAAGCGTATCAGCTCAGTATTCTTAATAATCATACGATTATTGAAAGCTTTGCAAGGAAAACAAAGGCCTTCATACCAAACTGAGTATAATTAACGTTGAGCTATATTATAATTAACGTTGAGCTATATTATAATTAACTTTGAGCTATATTAAATGCAACGTCGTGTGTTTATTGTAAAGAGGCATTGGTATAAAATAAATTACACAGTTGTTTCATATATGTCTGAGTTTTAATTATAAATTTTAATCAGGTTTCAAGTACGGATTTTTACATAATTCTCACATTCTATCAAAATGAAAAACTAATAATGATACTTTTCGCATAAGCTTAAATTAGTTCTGATTTAACGTACTATTTTATTATTTATTATTTAAAAGTCAAGAGAGAGTTCTTTTTGATGCATTACACGTGATCAGGAAATTGATTTAAGCTGTTTAACGCTGTCATTCAAGGTCACGAGGAACGTTCGGATTTCCATGGGATTTAGAGTAATGTTAAATTCAGGGCCTACAGGAACATCTCTTTGGCGACCTATGAAAAACAACAACAATAAACTACAATTTAACACCTTAATATTCCGTAGTGTTACATCCTGTAAATCCTCTAACAGGACTGTTCGTAAATTAAAGCTTATGCGAATTATTAAATTGTTTTTATACATTTGTATTCTAATAAATGTTTAGAAAAAAAAATTAAAACACAGAATATAAATGTAAAGGAGCAAAAATTTAATGGAATTTTAAGAAAAAAATTTGGCGAAAGCGTTTGTCCTCATTGAATATTTGTTTTTCAGTCTTCACATAATTTACGTATTTAATAAAACTAATCATTACAACTATACAACACGTTCGCCTCACTATATCATACAAGGAGTGTAAATCTCCTTATTTGACTAATGGAATGTTACGCTCACCTGAAATGTTTATTGTTAAAGGGCAGATGTGTCACTCAATTACAATTTTACGCGTTTTATGTCTAAATACATAGAAAGGTTTGGTGTGTTATGAATTTCGTACAAAGCTGCTTTTGGGCTACTTTTTTACCAATGAATAGTGGGATTGGCCGTGACTTTATAACACCCCAACGGCTGAAAAGGCGAGCACGTTTGGTGTGATGAGGATTCGAACCCGTGGCCGTCGAGTTACGAGTCGAGTTCCTCAACCACCTAGTCATGCCGGGCCTTGACATAGAAAGAAAACAATACTTAAAACTACAACCAGAATGGTAAGAATGACTTTTATACATCTGTATATTATAATGAAACTATGGTTAGAAGAAAGGAAACTTAGTAAGGCTTTACATAGTAAGATATATATATATATATTTTACATACATTTCAACGGTAGTAAAATTATGAAGTTACAAATTCTATGAATTTTCGATTTTGTACTTGCTTCTAAACTAATTTTTTATTGTTTATTCATTTTGTAATTTTTAAAGTTACACAATAGGCTACCTGTGCTATGCCCATTACGGGTATTGAAACACGGTTTTTGTGGTTACAGCCCTTCCGAATTACCCGGTTTTTAGCGTTAGAGGTCTCCAGAATTATCGCTGAGCCACTAGGAGCAATTTTTTCTTTTTTCATATATTATAAAATCCATTGACACGATTTTAGTTTGTAATTTACAATAGTTCCCACAAACGAGCTCGTTGTCGAGAGAGAACCAATTTACTAAACAGTCAACCGACCTGTATTGACGTTCATGCGTGTCGAGTTTTCTGTGTGCCAAGTGAACCTTGAGGCATTTTGTAGCGGTTTATTAGCTCCAAGTGTGGTTTCTGTCACGTTCACCACGTCAAAAAGTGTAAACATATCCTGAAAGAAAAAATAAAAGAGTTTTATCGACATTTATTTCTAACAAATAACGTCAGAAGTTCGTTTAAACTGTTGCTCCGAAAAAAAGTCTGTCATTCACACTAATTCTAAAGAATGAGTTGATTGAGGAACTGAGCTCTCATCTGAATACTTTCTTAATGGAAGCACATGAGTTAGTCTTAATTTCAGGTACATTAGTATTAATTAATACAATAATTACCGTAAACGGAACTTGCCTTAAGAGATACGTTGACAGGTTTAGACAAGCTGCTGGGATCATCAGCTTTTTCGAAAAAATGTTCCAAACGCAAGAGGACTGACCTTCCTTTCCACTGCTCTAGAGTCAACAGATGAATATTAGGTGGAAGAGGGCGCTTTAATCCTGAATACTGGTTTAAAAATATACATCAAATGTTTGGAAAGGAATGTTTTGTAAAGTTAATACAGTGATTGATACTTCAGTGTAGGAAATTATTTCAGATTAGAATCCTAACGTGGAAACAAATACGGTAATGCCAACAAAGTAACCTTGCTAGTTGGAAATATGTGTTTCTTTAATAGTCATATAAAACCTATTTTTCACTAAATAAGATATCTTATAGAGTTATGTTGATAGATAAAATCAGTAGCATTTGAATTGCACAAAAAATGAGTTTCATTCTTTCTTTCTAAGTCATTCAAATTGTATTCAGTTAAGACCATACAAAACATAAGAAGTAAAGTGTACGTATAATTCACATGAGTTGAAAGATATACATTGTCTGTCATTCGTAATATTCAAAACAGCATGTATTGTATTTCATATAAAAGAAATATATCATTGTTATGATTACATTGTGAACAGAGACATTTGCATGATAGCTTTCATTCTTTTAGCAAAGAGTTGAGAGAAATAACGAGATTATCTCGTTTTTCAAACAATGTGGGTCAAATAAAAAATATCGTATTTATCAGAATCAGGTACTAACTGTCAGGATGCTGCACTCATATAATGGTCGTTTGTATCTCTTTCTTATGTTATATCACGTATCAAGAGTTTAAAATGATTATCGCTCTCTTCCGCATAGCACTAAAACAAAACTTGTTAACCTAATTATGGATAAGTTGTTGTTTGTAAATCTATGTTAAGAAATGTTTAACGTTTACTCTAACTTGAAGCGATTTAAACCGGAAAGTTTAAGAACATATTACGTGATCACAAACGTTAGGAACTTTCTAGTTTTTAATAATTCAAATACTAAGCAAGAATAAAGTTGTTGTTTTTATCAGTTTTCAGTTATTTAAGTAACTTCTCATTAGAAACATATATTAATCCTGGGATATGGACCCCATCAGAATATTTTATACAATTTTATAAACTGCCTACACATTCAGTTGATTGTGTGTTCATGATTTTAATAATTATTAAGTTCCTAATAACGTACGAATTAACCTGGTATGGCCAGGTAGCTAGGGCGCTCTACTCGCAATCTGCAACTCGTTGGTTCGAATTCTCGTCTCACTAAACATGCTCATCCTTTCAGCCGTGGAGGAGTTACATTGCAGCTGTTAATCCCATTTTTCGCTGCCTTCCCTTTAGTCTTTTACTGTTAAATTAAGGACGGTTAGCGCAGCTAGCTTTCGTGTAGCTTTGCGCGAAATTTAAAATCCAAAACCCAATCATACTAGTCGCAGAGAAGCGTGAACAAAGTACCATCAATTAATATCACTAATTGCCACTATGTGGGTTACGTGTAAAATAATCGATTTTATTCAATTGTTTTCTCAACTCTTTACACTGAATGTCATTCAATATATATCCCTCACTGACAGTAAAGTGTTTAAAAGCAAATGAGTAATCTGAGAGTTAAGAAATACAAACGTACTACGTTGACGAAGAGAAGTTAAAAGTGTATGTCTTTTGGCTTTACTTCATTTTAAGTTTTCTAAGATAGTGTTTATACATACGTTCAAATAATGCAATACCTCAATAAGGAACTGCTTTGCCCATTCATATTCTGATCCTGAGAAAGGGGCGAACGACAGCCAGGGCTGAAGTAGAAGCTTTTCAGACAACTCTCTTTGTAGTTTCCCAGCAACAGACGTAGAGCTAAGTAGAATTAAATGACGACCACGAACGACCAGTCCACGTCCATCAACTCCTGTCTCGTTCAGTGGTTCGCCTACACCAAAAGCGTCGTCATACAAAAGACGTCGGTGGATCTAGCATAAAGCAAGAAATGTAGGAGTATAGCATTAGAAGTTCGGTGTCTAACAATAATTTCGTACGAATTTTCACATAGTTGATAAATGCTGACGGAATAAAAGGCACAATCCTATGTCATTTGATCTAAAAATAAATTTAGAATTAAAGAAAATGGCAGATCTCAGATTAACAAAGGTTTAAAAATGAGCAGTAAGATAATAAACATGAAACAATTTATTTAGAAAAGCCGACTGAATCGAGTACAAAAATAATTTTGAAACACGTGACAAAATCTAAGCAAAAAATGGGAAAAATACATAAAAACTCATGACAGTACAGAGGTACTTTAAAATTTATTTAAATTGTTATGTTTACTTCAACATAATATACTGTAGGAATGGACCGAGAAAAAAAAATGGATGTCGTATTCAACCTGTTACTCTACGACGCTTACAAATAATTGATAAAGTTAAGGTATAGTCATACTTAAGTACCCACTTGCTGTTAGCGAGTGTTTCACAGCTTGTCAGATTCCGTGTATTATTGTTGGTAAAGTGGAGAACTGGGAAGTAGTTACGACAGCAAAATATTCAATTATTAGTTAGCCGCATCTTCGTTCAGTTTGAGGCATGATGGTGGATAAGACAAAATACACGGCTTAGCTAACTAATGAATGAATATTAGGTTTAAAATTCTTATCATTGCTATAAATGTGGCCCGGCATGGCCTAGCGCGTAAGGCGTGCGACTCGTAATCCGAGGGTCGCGGGTTCGCGCCCCCGTCGCGCTAAACATGCTCGCCCTCCCAGCCGTGGGGGTGTATAATGTGACGGTCAATCCCACTATTCGTTGGTAAAAGAGTAGCCCAAGAGTTGGCGGTGGGTGGTGATGACTAGCTGCCTTCCCTCTAGTCTTACACTGCTAAATTAGGGACGGCTAGCACAGATAGCCCTCGAGTAGCTTTGTGCGAAATTCCCAAACAAACAAACAAACAAAAAGCTATAAATGTAGGTACCGATTTGGCCGACAATTTTGAATTCATTCCTTTAAGTCGCACCATTTATCACACAAAGTAAGATAGAAAAACTTTTGTAGCTATAAAAATAACAATTACGAACATACATCTATAATATAAATGGTAAACATTTCATGCATGTACTTAAATATATTTTCAACCCAACAGATGGCGATACATATAGATGGATAAGCATGCGACAGTTTCTAAAGGTAAAGTTTATGTTTTATACAGGTTAACATAAAACTACGCAAACAAGAGCATTAAAAATATGAATTGATGACACTTGATAGTAACGATTATTAACCTTAGGATTGCAACTCTATTATTCAGAACGGACTTTTACTTTACAGAACCAACTGGGTTGTTTAAAATATAAGGTAGTAGTCCTTCCTTTCTAAAGGAAGTGCTAATAGCTTCTCTTATAGTAATGCCATGGAATTTAGATTAACAGTTTCTTGTAATCATCTCCATATAATCGGTACAGCCGTATAAAGCATCATTATTTATGCTAATACCTTGAGTTGATATCACGTGAAGCTCAACTCTCGTTAATTAGAATAATTTCATAAAATTTAGTAAATTTGTGCTGAAAAGTTGGCAATGAATAATTAATAATAACCTTCCACCCGTATGATTGTTTTAAAAATTTGAGCAAGAAACTGCTAATCTACTTTGCTTGGCCTAACCAACACTTATGTACCTGCACGCCCTTTTATCTTATAGTTTTCCTTCTCTAAGTCAGCCGTCTTTAACCTGAATGACAAAAGTCTGAAAACGGTACATTTTACTCTAAGTTGAAGCTGTAGTAAAAATATTAGACCGATAGCTTAAGTGATGTTTTGCGTAGGCATGCACAAACAAGTTCGTCAGATTTGAGAGGTATTTAATATCTTAATGGTTTGCCTTGAAATCTGATACGTGAAGTAAAAGTATATTTACTAAAAAATATATGCGATAGCTTGGATAAGTTCAAGCTGAAGACAGTGGAAAATCGTTACACTGTCACTCCAGTTAACAATACATAGTGTGTCCTGGAGGTTTTTCTTTTTTTAGCTGCAAAACATATTACTGTGTGTCTTGAAGAAGTGAGGTAATAAAAGAAAAATCAATACATATAATATTACATTTTTTACACGTATTCATGGAATACATTAATTTACAGTCAGGAGAAAAATTCGTCATAAAACAAATAATAATAAAACCAACAGCAGTGCCAAAAAGAATAAAAACATGAATATAAGGATGATACACTTGTATATAAATTATTTTTATCGAAATATCAAAATTGAGAACCACCAACCAGTAAAGTAAGATAGAAAAACTTTTGTAGCTATAAAAATAACAATTAGGAACATACATCTATAATATAAATGGTAAACATTTCATGCATGTACTTAAATATATTTTCAACCCAACAGATGGCGATACATATAGATGGATAAGCATGCGACAGTTTCTAAAGGTAAAGTTTATGTTTTATACAGGTTAACATAAAACTACGCAAACAAGAGCATTAAAAATATGAATTGATGACACTTGATAGTAACGATTATTAACCTTAGGATTGCAACTCTATTATTCAGAACGGACTTTTACTTTACAGAACCAACTGGGTTGTTTAAAATATAAGGTAGTAGTCCTTCCTTTCTAAAGGAAGTGCTAATAGCTTCTCTTATAGTAATGCCATGGAATTTAGATTAACAGTTTCTTGTAATCATCTCCATATAATCGGTACAGCCGTATAAAGCATCATTATTTATGCTAATACCTTGAGTTGATATCACGTGAAGCTCAACTCTCGTTAATTAGAATAATTTCATAAAATTTAGTAAATTTGTGCTGAAAAGTTGGCAATGAATAATTAATAATAACCTTCCACCCGTATGATTGTTTTAAAAATTTGAGCAAGAAACTGCTAATCTACTTTGCTTGGCCTAACCAACACTTATGTACCTGCACGCCCTTTTATCTTATAGTTTTCCTTCTCTAAGTCAGCCGTCTTTAACCTGAATGACAAAAGTCTGAAAACGGTACATTTTACTCTAAGTTGAAGCTGTAGTAAAAATATTAGACCGATAGCTTAAGTGATGTTTTGCGTAGGCATGCACAAACAAGTTCGTCAGATTTGAGAGGTATTTAATATCTTAATGGTTTGCCTTGAAATCTGATACGTGAAGTAAAAGTATATTTACTAAAAATATATGCGATAGCTTGGATAAGTTCAAGCTGAAGACAGTGGAAAATCGTTACACTGTCACTCCAGTTAACAATACATAGTGTGTCCTGGAGGTTTTTCTTTTTTTAGCTGCAAGACATATTACTGTGTGTCTTGAAGAAGTGAGGTAATAAAAGAAAAATCAATACATATAATATTACATTTTTTACACGTATTCATGGAATACATTAATTTACAGTCAGGAGAAAAATTCGTCATAAAACAAATAATAATAAAACCAACAGCAGTGCCAAAAAGAATAAAAACATGAATATAAGGATGATACACTTGTATATAAATTATTTTTATCGAAATATCAAAATTGAGAACCACCAACCAGTAAAGTAAGATAGAAAAACTTTTGTAACTATAAAAATAACAATTAGGAACATACATCTATAATATAAATGGTAAACATTTCATGCATGTACTTAAATATATTTTCAACCCAACAGATGGCGATACATATAGATGGATAAGCATGCGACAGTTTCTAAAGGTAAAGTTTATGTTTTATACAGGTTAACATAAAACTACGCAAACAAGAGCATTAAAAATATGAATTTTAAAATAAAGTAGGATCCTGCCACAAAATTAATGAAACAAGAATTAAAACCATAATAGCGAATTTATAAAGTTTAATCCATATTTGGTAGCTTTATACACTTATTTGTAGGCCAAAGAAAGATAACAATGTATAAATATGTGATTATGGTTTTCACTCTTTTTTAGCAGGATCCCTACAGCACCTTAACATTCATAATTTTAATACTCTTGTTAACAATATATATTACAAGTTACTTATGAAAATAAAACAAATGTTCACTTATGAACCTACTTCAATAAAACTGTTAAAAAACAGAGAGTAAACTAGTATTTTTTGGATGCAAAATTCAAGTATGATGTAGGGTTTGTTTGTTTGAGAATTTCGCACTTAGCTACACGAGAGCTATCTACGCTAACCATTCCTAATTTGGGTGTGTAATACTACATGGAAGGCAGTTAGTTATCACCACCCACCGCCATCTCTTGGACTACCGTTTTACCAAAGATTAGTGGAATTGAACCGTCACATTATAACGTTCCCCCGGCTGAAAGAGAGAGAACACTTAGTGTTACGGGGATTCGAAGTAACCAAATATTTCCAAGAATATCTTTTAGTTACAACTAAATACTGAATTCCAGTCAGCTGCATGAATCCAGGTTTTAATAAAGGCATTTAAGCTGAACAGTGCGATACAGCCTTTCAGTGGCTAACAACCAGAAATTTGTAAGATTGACTCAGTACTTACTGGCTATGTATGCAGTGATTTTTGTGCATTTACCTCTATCTTGTTTCTGTATGTTTTGGCATAGCTATCCCTATATCATATTTAATTGTTACAAAAGAAATTTTATTATTTATTTACTGATTATCCACAGTTTTTCTTTTTGTGGGCTTACTAATGGTAATCCGATAAGCATTGTCCTTATGCTACTTTGCTTCTTATGGCCAAGCGTGTTAAGGTGTGCGACTCGTAATCTGAGGGTCTCGGGTTCGCATCCCCGTCGCGCCAAACATGCTCGCCCTTTCAGCCGTGGGGGCGTTATAATGTAACGGTCAATCCCACTTTTCGCTGGTAAAAGAGTAGCCCAAGAGTTGGCGGTGGGTGGTGATGACTAGCTACCTTCCCTCTAGTCTTACACTGCTAAATTAGGGACGGCTAACACAGATAACCCTCGAGTAGCTTTGTGCAAAATTCCAAAACAAACAAACAAACAAACTTTGCTTCTTCTTAAAAATGCAACCATTTGATTCATAAATGGTTTGTTGTAAAAATTAATTCGAATCGTGAATCGAGAGTCAGAAAGTATGCAGTCCAAAAAACAACAATTGTATATAGTAAGTCAAAACCCACTATTCCTAATAGCTAGTTTATGGTCGTTGTATACAACCATGAAAAAAAAGATGTCTAAGTACATGTATTTCACTTGAATAAATGAACAGAAACTTGTACTGACCATTAATTCTATTGATCCATCACTCAGACTTGAACCTCCTTGCGACCGATCCGTGAGAATGGTCAGTTGAATGTTTCTTGAATCGTCCTGTGAAATAAAAACAGAGAAACAAAACATTTCAAACGGTTATACTTTAGCTGAGTCTGATACACGTATTTCATGTTTACGTGTGCTTGACCCTACTTTAGTGACGACTGATACATTCATTTCATGTTTACGTGTACTTGGCCCTACTTGAGTGGAGATTGATACACATGCTTCATTTGTTACATGTGCTAACCCTACCGTAGTAAAGATTAGTACGTTTATTTTATGTTCACGTTGTGCTTAATTGCCATCACATAAGTGTTGATAATATAGTCTATCATTATGTGTTAAAAATACACGTATAAATAACACATGTGACAATAATGAAGTAAAATATTATATGGATTATTTGTTACTAAGAGCATAATCACCTCTGTTACATGTTATCAAATGTACTGTGTTATTACCAAGGAACAACAATATTTCATGCGTTGTTTGTCCGCATAAAACAACAGAATCATACGTGATGTTTATTACTAAGAAACTGGACTTCCTCTGTTTTGTGTGCAGTACCTTCCAAAACCACGTACTGTACAAACACTTTAAACAAAGACGTTCAGCCTTAAGAGAATCAGGAAAAGCAGTAACAAACAAAAGAGGAACCATTGTACACAGTGACGCAAAGATATAATCTTGACGAAGATGCACGCCAGAATCATATTAGATTTTGGAGACAACTCAAACAAGAACCACCAGTTAATTATCAACAAATAAGTGAAGAAACAATTGGAGTAATGATGCAAAAAATCTTCCATGAAATGCCAATCATTACTTGTACTATTTCCTAAGTTAAAATATATTAAACTTTGTATTTTATCTAATATTTAGATTATTGTTATGTTTACTTGTAATTCTTCTGCTAAATATATGTTCTCCTTGACATTTTACAAAGACACCGTTTGTAAAAATAATAAAAAACAATTACATTTACGTTAAAGCTACTAATATTCCAGTCGCACAAAACATGCTCGCCCTTTCAACCGTGGGGGCTTTACAATGTGACGGTCAATCCCACTATTCGTTGGTAAAAGATAAACCAAAGAGTTTGCGGTGGGTGGTGATGACTAGCTGTCTTTCCTCTAGTCTTACACTGCTAAATTCGGGACGGCTAGCGCAGATAGCCCTCGAGTAGCTTTGCGCGGAATTAAAAAACAAACAAACAAAAAGCTACTAATAATAACGTCTTAGAACTTTCTAATAACAAACTGATTTTCTTTGTTGAAGGTGAAATAATCAGTTTAACTAACACATTTTGAGAGAGAAATAGGAAAAAAATGATGGTAATAGAATTGTGTTTGTTTTTATATTTTTATCACTCATTCTCAACTCTTGTAATACTTAGATAATGTTCCATGCTGTTAAACCAACAGCTAGCTCTACGTAATCTAAAGAACGTTAATATATTCTACACCAGGGAGATAATTTAATCTTTGAACTGTAACTGTCTCAAGTTACTAACAATAATTTATTTGATAAGAAAGTTATTCTTTAGAGCAATATAAAATCAGCATTGTTTAAAAAATTATTTGTTTTTTATGTTACGAAACTATACGATGTACTTGCATTTTGCATATATCTGTCCATTGCAAAGTTTACACACATCACTAATCTTAAAGAAAACTAAAGTGTGTTAATAAATATAATTTTAGGTAATGCAAAGCATAAAGCTTGATATACTTTCAAAAATTATAAAAATAAATATACTTAAAAATGATGACGTTATAATAAGCCCAATTTCTGATAATCAAAAATATTTTGTAAAATATTTATTATAATATTTAAAACATACAACTCAACCTAAATACTAAATGGTGAAGTTTTAAAGGCAATTCAAGTTCTTATTATATTATTTTCTATGTTGTTAAACATGTTAATTGTCTTGAAACTTAGCATAAAACAAAAACATTGAGAACGCAACAGCAAATCTGTTTTATATACATGTAAAAACGGATGGTTTGGGTTGAGAAAATTTTTATGTTGTGGAACGAATAAATCTGTTTTGTTGTTTAATGTATGGATATCGTGTATAATAACTGTGTAGAAGCCAACAATCTCTGCAGTTGTCATAAGTTTCATTCAACTTTAAAATTTGAACATTATATTGTTTTATTAACACTTGCCTTAATGTAAATCCTACTGTTGACTGGATAGTAATTTCCTGAGACAGGTTCGGTAATATTCAAACTCCATGTCGGTCTTTCATTTCGCCTGAAAAAACAACAACTTTGTTTGTTAACGTACATTCTCCAAGTAAACCTTATCACTTTCTCATAAATATACAGAAATGTTATGAAAACTCAATTCCTTGTGTATCCAATATGAATTAAAAATACGTCAGTTTCAATTTTTTTATAAAACAGTGTCTTACACTAAATTATTTAGCTCATTCGTAATTTTGAAAACAAGGTTATTAGGGTTTTATAAAACTGTATCTAAAGTTTACATGTTTTGAATTTCGCACAAAGCTGCGCGAGAGCTATCTGTGCTAGCCGTTCCTAAGTTAACAGTGTAAGACTAGAGAAAATGCATCTGGTCATCACTAACGACCGCCAACTTTTGGACTACTCTTTTACCAACAAATAGTGGGACTTACCGTCATATTATAACGCTCCCATGGCTGAGAGAGCGAACATGTTTGGAGTGACGGGGATTCAAACCTGCGACCCTTAGATTACGAGTCGAGCGCCCTAACCACCTAGTCATGTTGGACCGAGTGTCTAGAGATTGACTGTATAAACAATATTGACAACCAAGTAAGACTCATGACTATGTTTCAAAAATCATGATAGAAAAGCTCAATTTTGCATATTAAGCCTCTTCTTAAACGAAGCTGCCATATGAATCATCTATTTTGCACCGTGTTTATTGATTTTCAGTGTACCAAGTATTTATAGGTTTTTATGTGAAGTCCTTTAAAAAGTCTCTACGTCATTCACGTATGCTTTCTTCATTTCACTAAAATTTACATGCTGGTGAAGGAAATAAAAACCTATGAATAATATCCTGTGTGATGAAAGAAAGAGAGTAAGATGAGAAATAAAAGTTTCTGAATATTACGTCACTCAACGACCAACTCAAGATTTTTATAAATAATCAGTAAATTCTGTCATGAAATCAAAATTGTGATATTCGTAACGGGATAGGTGTTCAAATTGCGTTAATTTATTTCGTGGAAAGCCTTCGATCAAAAATTGAGAATGTTTTATTGATTTATCAAACGGCTTTTAACACAGTCAAAGATAAATACCTTTTATATATATTACGTCATTGTGGTATCTGAGGTCTGTGTTTAAAGAAGTTACAAAGTTGTCGTAAACAGTATGTTTCGTTCTTGAGCTACAGTTCAAACGTACTTGAGATTGACTAAGGAATACTTCAGGATTGTATATTAGAACAGACGAGTTTTTTACTGTATATAAATATTATTTAACGCAATTATAAATAAAATCAGATTTTATGTTAATCATCATAATGAATGGTATCGAGTTAACAGACTAATTTTAAATTTTAAAAAATCTTTATATTATCTTCTATATTGTTAAACATATTAATGTATTTAAAACTTAGAATAAAATAAAAAATTTGGGAAGACAACCATAAATTTGTGTTGTTCTTTAAGTTATGGATATCGTGTCTAATAACTATGTAACAGCCAAGCAGTAGTGTCTGATAACTATGTAGGAGCTAAGCATCTGTACAGTTGTGTCTAATAACTATGTAGGAGCTAAGCATCTGTACAGTTGTGTCTAATAACTATGTAGGAGCTAAGCATCTGTACAGTTGTGTCTAATAACTATGTAGGAGCTAAGCATCTGCGCAATTGTGTTTAATAAATATGTAACAGCCAAGCATCTGTGCAGTAGTGTCTGATAACTATGTAGGAGCTAAGCATCTGCGCAATTGTGTTTAATAAATATGTAGCAGCCAAGCATCTGTGCAATTATGTCTAATAAATATGTAGCAGCCAAGCATCTGTGTAATTGTGTCTAATAAATATGTAGCAGTCAAGCATCTTTGCAGTTGTGTTTGATAAGCATGTAAGATCCAAGCATCTGTGCAGTTGTGTCGTTTTCAGAACCTCATAGATAAATCTTAATATTCCTTTCCATTTTATGTTATGATTTTATTAATCAAGAACTATTTGAAATTAAGTAATCGTGCATCTAGCTCTATACTTTGATCCCTTGGAAATAGCATATGTATCATGAGAAGGAAACTCGTCGATTTTATAGTATACTTGATACAATTCTGTGATTTTTGTCATTAGTTAAATTTATAGCTTTATACAACTATTTTGTGTGTCCTCATTAGATGCTCCCCAATAATTTGTTTATTTGTTTTCCGAAATCTGCACGAAGCTACACGAGGGCTATCTGCGCTAGCTATCCCTAATTTAGCAGTGTAATACTAAAGGAAAGACTGCTAGTCATCACCATCCACCGCTAATTCATGGGCTACTCTTCCAACAAGGAAGTCCATCTCCCCAAAAGTACAGCGGAATGTCTACAGACGTGGAACGCTAGAAACCGGGTTTCGATAACCCTAGTAAGCAGTGCACAGATAGCCATTTCTGTATCTTAGCGCTTAACTACAAACAAACCTTATTTTATACACGGTGTTGAGATTTGGAGCAACAGAAATGTGTACATATTGCTCCCTTTGCTGTTTTTTTCCTTCCTAAAATAGTGGGTATTTATAGAGTGTACCTTTCGTGTGTTTTGATATATTACAATATAAGATAATTAAATTAATTATATAAATTCCACTACTATAATTTATTACTAGCTTTCGTTATATTTGTTTAATTGTATTTTGTTTTAGTTCAATTGACCGTTCAGTCTGTATATGTTTTTCTCTGTGACAATGCTTGACTTATTCGCTTAGACTTTACTTGTCTGAACAGTGTATTTCAATGTTTTAATGTAAATAAATCTTTGGTTTGTTTTTGCGCAGAGCAACGCAATGGACTTTGGGCATTTTGTCTATTGCGGATAATCAAACTCCAGTTTGAGCCCATAAACTTACCGCTGAACTTAAGGTAAATGGTTTGTCACTATTATTATATCTTTATTTGGATTGTATTGTGTAATATATGTTATTTTATGCTATCGTTTTTAATACATTTTGAACTTAGAGAGATTTGTTTGTTTGTTGAGTAATATACAAAGTTAGACGAGGGATATTTGCGATTCTGTTCTTAAATTCCAAGTGACAGACTAGAGCTAAGGCAACAAGTGAATATCACCAACCTCCAACTCTTTGGCTATTTTTTATACCAGATAATACGTTTTGTCACTTCTCTTATAATACACCCCTCAAAGTACAGAGGGCGATGTTGTTGGTTTTTTTTTTAATAAAGGAACGTAAATCACGGAACCTCAAGCACACAGGGCGGTACGTTAACCAATGAGCGACGTTAGGCCCAAATGTGAAAGAAAAAGTTGTTTCTTTTTTGTAGTTAAGCATACAGCTATACAATAAACTATCTAGCTACCTGTGCTGTATCCACCAAGGGTATCGAAACTAGGTTTTTTAGTGTTATAAACCTCTAGACTTATCGCTGTGCTACTAGAGGGACAAGCGGTTTCAGTGTAACTTGTATTTGTTTGTTTGAAGTTAAGTACAAAGCTACACAGTGGGCTATATATGTGCTCTTCTCACCACGAGTATCGAAACCTAATTTCCAGCAATGTAAGTCCGACGTGTGGTAGGCTTAATATAATTTTAATATATATGTTTGTTTCAGTTTAATATATATTTAGAAATGTATGTAACTTATATTGTTAAATGTGTATTGCAAAAGTCCCGCCTATTATCTAAATTTGTAGAGGGTTCTTCACAGTACAAATTACCAATATATGTTTTACAAAAGTACTAGCGTATCTTCGTATATTGTTGGGTCAACTGAACTTTCTAAAACTTAAAGTTTATAACTGAGAGACAGTTATAAATAATATTGTTGGTCAGGTACATTCAGTAGTCTTGGAAGCTATAATTGTAATAAACACTTATTGGGAAAACTATAGATACTTGACTAGAAACTTAAATAACTTTCGAACATTACAAACCGTTCGACTTCAGAGAATACACTTTGGACATTAGTATTTTGACGAAGACATTGTATAGCTTCGGCAGTGAAAATTTACATATACCTGCGAAGATGCAAGCTAGCTTTGCTGTCTAGTGAAGTACACATGTGTATAAACATAGAATTAATTTGGTTTATATGAAGCGTCGATAAAATATTCACTTTCAGACCGGATATAACACTGAATATTAGTTGTAATTTGGTAAAACTCTTGTATATAAACCATTATTTGTAATAATTGCTGTTATAAATTGTATTATTATTTATATATTAAAATATATTTATGTTAAGAAATAAAACTTGTGTATAAATATTGTTGGCAAATATTATAAATTTAATACATATTAACATTTAATTAACTTCAAGATTAAATTTAAAATTGCCGGTTATTTAAAACTATAAGACATAACGTACGTAATATAACAAATTGGAGATCCAATATTGGAGATAAATTATAATACGTTACATTATGACATAGAGGGCCCGTCCGGGATAAATTATAATAAGTAACAGAAGACACACAGCTGTGCCATTGTAAGGCGTTTATAGAGTATAATATTATTTTGAATCACTCCGTATCATACACAAACTTTCCCTAATAAAACATAGGATTTTAAAAAATTTTTTAAATATGTTTCTTATAAAATTTTATTCCCTGAAAACAAACAATTTCTAAGGTACATTAATGTTAAATATGTATTTTTTATGACCGCCTTATAGATCTTATATCTATGTATAACAAAAACAATAACAAAAAACTCAAACAATGATGAACATAAAAAGGTTTACTGCAAATGAAACTAAAAAACACTTATTATTGAAACAAACAAAACTTACACTCGTTTCAAGACCTGTCGGCCATTAGCATCAGTATAAAATTTCTTTTTTGACTGAAGATTTGTGTCAAACTTTGTAATTATCTCCTTCCCTATGTTGTTTCTAAAATGCCAAGTTAACAAGCAATAAATATTGAAAATTGGGTCATTATAAAAAGTTTAACATAGACAAAAACAACAACAACTAATTATTGTTAGTAAAAAGGAAACGAAGCAAAATACAAGAATGAATGAAACATAAATAAATAATGAGCGTAATTAAAATGATTTTCTATTAATATTGTATATAAGGAACACTGCTTATAATTTAATATAATGATAACGATTATCAAAATGCATGATAAAATAATAAACATGTAAAAACGATAAAGATGTTTAGTTTTTGGAGACATATGTTTACAACTTACTTGACAGGAATAGGACCTACGAGCCATTCCAGTTCGGCGTACTTAGTTTCATTATAAATTCGAATTACTTGGCTAATCCATGGTGAGAATGTCTGATGAATTTCTTTTACTAGTGGTCCCTGTGATATGCAGGAAAACAAACTTATATTACTCATCAAAGGGGGCGCTAACTGTCAACCAAAGACAGACAAATAAAAACATTCGTATTGGCATACTGTAAGCCATCAAGTAGATAAGTTATTTAAATGTTACTTACCGTCACTACAGTCACTGTAACATTACCGTCTATGGGATAAGGAGTAGTACCATTAGGCCGAAAGATGTAAGCTCCAGAAGCGCGAAACTGGGCCTCAGAGTTATTTCCACTCATGCCTTGGTACCAATAAAAGAATTGTTTGACCGGAAGTTTGATACCATTGGACAAGTGCATCTCTCTGAGAAGTCGAGTTTTCCCATCTATTACCACTGTCACATCCTGTATTAAATGTTAAAAGAAATTTCATTATTCACAGTTGACCTGGATATTCTAATCATCTCAGAATTTTTTACATAAAAAAAAGAAAGGTTGAATATACCCAGAGCTGTTACTTTGCAATTTTTTTATGAAAATACCAAGACGTTCATATTCAACAAACATCACAGAAAAAAAAAAAAACACTTTTTGATGAACTAATATCCTCTTTTACTAATTTCTATTGTTACGTCACACAATAAATATATATTATTGTACAATCATTGAAATGTTCATTCAGGAACAATACCTCGTGATGGTCCCTGTTTGTGATAAAGTCCCAAATGAAACTTCAACAGTTTAGTTAAATTTGTAAATTCAGAATTATTTTATTGCACTTGCTTTGAATACTTTATCACTATCTACATGAAACTGAGGTACACCTGACTGGTGGACACGTGGAAACATTTAATATGAAAATAATTACTGGAGAAATTAACATACTGCATGTTTATCATGTTGTCTCTGTTTTCCAGTATTCATTCTCATATGTGATATTTTGCCCATCTCGTTTTTCCACGTGGCTGAGTAGCGGCATCTGTTAGAGATAATCATTACTATGCATTTTAAACATGATTTTAACGAAATACTATTAAGTAAATTAACACTAAATTATGTGTGGGATTGTTTTAACACGTTTGCTTTTTTAATAAACAGACGAAAAGCATTTTAGGATTTTATATGTTTAAGAAGTTTGTTTATTAAGACCATTTAGTATAAAATATTAATTTTTTACTATATGAAACATAACTGCATAATACAAGTATATCTAGCGTTAAGCGCAGATAGCCCTCGTGTAACTTTGCGCGAAATTCCAAGACAAACAAACAAATTTAGCGTTGACTATAGGATACAACAAATTATTAAATGTTAAATAAGATGTCAGTTATATTTTAGAGAAGATCTTGAAGGAGCAAATAGACTTGTCCAACATTAGCAGAAACCTAATCATAGAAAATTCTTTAAACCAAGCAAACACATGGTTGTAGTGAGATCTATAAAGAACAAGCAAACACATGGTTGTAGTGAGATATACAGAGAACAAGTAAACACGTGGCTGCAGTGAGATCTATATAAAACAAGCAAACACATGGTTGTAGTGAGATATACAGAGAACAAGTAAACACGTGGCTGCAGTGAGATCTATATAAAACAAACAAACGCGTGGCTGCAGTGAGATATACAGAGAACAAGCAAACATATGGCTGTATTGAGATATACAGAGAACAAGTAAACACGTGACTGCAGTGAGATCTATATAAAACAAGCAAACACATGGTTGTAGTGAGATCTATAAAGAACAAGCAAACACATGGTTGTAGTGAGATATACAGAGAACAAGTAAACACGTAACTGCAGTGAGATCTATATAAAACAAACAAACACATGGTTGTAGTGAGATATACAGAGAACAAGTAAACACGTGGCTGCAGTGAGATCTATATAAAACAAACAAACGCGTGGCTGCAGTGAGATATACAGAGAACAAGCAAACATATGGCTGTATTGAGATATACAGAGAACAAGCAAACACATGGTTGTAGTGAAATTTACAGAGAACAAGCAAACATATGGCTGTAGTGAAATTTACACACAACAAACAAACACATGGTTGAAGTGAGATTTATACACAACAAACAAACACATGGTTGAAGTGAAATCTACAGAGAACAAGCAAACACATGGCTGTAATGAGATCTACCGAGAACAAAGTAAACAGACGACTGTAATAAGATGTTTACAAAACAAGTTATCACATGACTGTAGTAAGGTCTTAAAGTGAACAAGTAAACACACGATTGTAATAAGATCTTTAGTGACCAATATATCACCTGACTGTAATAAGATCTTCAGTGACTAAGCTATCACATGAATGTAGTATTGACGCCTGGATAGCTGATGGGATATACATGATGATGATAGTAAAACATAAAGCAAAGTCCAGGTCTCTTAACACAAGATTCGAACTTGAAACAGCAATATTTTTTATCCTTTATTAAATATTAGGACGCATGCTTACTCGACCTTAATTTTAAAGGTGAAATCCTAGTCATAAGTAATTTAAATTTAATTGTTAAGATAATTATTCCCTCCGTATTACAGACGTTATAGTTTTATTAATTTCTCTTTGAACGACGAGAGAATCACCGTAAATATAACAGACCCTTAATGCTAGAAACCGGGTTTCGATACCCGTAGTGGACGGAGAACAGATAGTCTTTTGTGCTTAACTACAAAGAGACAATAAACAAAATCTAACTTCGTTTTAATAAGTGATAGTTCTCTGATAAAATCTGTGGTTTCACACTTAATTTTTTGAGGTTCTGCGATTTATCGTGAAAGTTTGCACATGTATATCGTTTTTTCAAATACATAGTGCAATATTCTAAGTACATTGAAAATTATGAATGAAGTCTTGCATACATATTAGATAATCAGGATAATCCATAGTTCGTTAGTTTTTTTCAGAGCTCAGGTTAGCCTATGTTTCCCACAGCGTTTTGCCACAGGGGGAGAGAAAGTTACACAAGTTCAACATGTGAATTTCACATCTGTCACTAAAGACAACCTTTGTCTGTTCTCTGGTCTGGATGTTTGTAGCGCCTAACGGATTAGTTATTATAATTACATCTTCTGCGTACACTTGCTTATGAGTTAGAGCTGTCATGTGCACGTGATTTGGTTGAATTAAAGGACAAAACTCATTAACTGTGAGAATACATTGCTGCTAGATATGACTTTTTATCTTTTGGTGACGTTCGCATGTTTGGTTTCACGAATCTAGGCGGAGAATGAACAAATGAGAGATTTTTTTTAAAAACATTTTTTTTTAATAGACGAACTTAGAATTTGAACACAACACTTGCTCATTTGTTTGTTCGACAGCAAAGCTATCTCCTGTGTCCATCGCGGGGAATCGATCCCTGGATTTTTAGCGTTGTAATTCCATAGACTTACTGTTGTCCCCCCGAGTGCCAAACACAGCCTAATGATATTTACCGATCAAAACATTAGATTTACTTGCGACTTTTAGTTCATTAGATTCGTGAAATAATATAACTATTGATAATTTGTCATATCATTGTTAATTGTAAACTGTGTTTGTTTATAAAATTCGTGTATATTTGGGTATATTTTCTTATAGTAAAGCCACACTAGGCTATCTGCTGAGTCCAGCGAGGGGAATCGAACTCCTGATTTTAGCGTTGTAAGTCTGGAGACTTACCGCTGTACCAGCGGGGGACCTTTCAGAATGCGAGGTAATAAGTTTGTTTTTTTTTTCGCGCAAAGCTATTCGAGGGCTATCTGCGCTAGCCGTACCTAATTTATTTAGCAGTGTAAGGCTATAGGGAAGGCAGCTAGTCATCACCACCTACCGCCACTCCTGGGATATTCTTTTACCAACGAATAATGGGATTGAACGTCACTTTATAACGCCCTCACGGCTGAAAGGGCGAGCATGTTTGGTGCGACAAGAATTCAAACTCACGACCCTTAGATTACGAGTCGAGTGCCTTAACCACCTGGCCATGCCGCGTCGCGGTAATAAGACACCAACATAAACAACAAAAACTCTTGTTGGTTACATTTTATTAAACTAAATACTGTTGAAGATCACATTTAAGTTAATTAGTTTTTTCACTGCATCTCTGGCTCAGCATGGCCAGGTGGTTAAGGCACTCGACTCGTAATCCGAGGGTCCCGGGTTTGAATCCTCGTCACACCAAATATGCTCACCCTTTTAGCCGTGGGGGCGTTATAATGTGACGGCCAATCCCAATATCCGTTGGTAAAAGAATAGCCCAAGAAATGGCGGTGGGTGGTGATGACTAGCTGCTTTACTTCTAGTCTTACACCGCTAAATAAATTAAGGACGGCTATCGCAGATAACTCTCGTGTAGCTTTGCGCGATAATCGAAACTAACCAAACCAGTGCCTCTCCCCTGGTGACACATCGTTAGCTAAAAATCGGGATTTGATATAATGGCCACAGCACAGATAGCTTATTTATGTAGCTTTATGTGTAGCAAAAAAACAAACAAACAAACAAACAAACAAACTTTAACTGCCATTTTTATAAATAAGCAACCTTCCCAGTGCCAAGGTTATTCATAGTTTCCAAATACGCAACAAATATGAAGTTATTGAATTCCAAACTCTACGATAGCATTGCACAAGTGGGCATACCTGTGGAAGAGATAACTCCTTGAATTTCTATTTGCTACTAAGGCAACAAACCTACACAATGGGCTATCAACCATTTGTATCGTACCAACAATATTAGCGTTACGAGCTCTTAAGCTTACCTCTAAGCCACTAGGTCAAAGTATTTGACTCTGAAAACCATGTCAAATAATAGAAAGTCACTGAAAACTTTAGATATTTAAGATAATATATTATTAGCGTATTCAAGAAGCTTAGTTTTCACATGGGTGATTTTTACTTACTTTTTTTACAAACAAATAAATCCATTTAAAATTACTCAAAACATACCATAAGCAGCATTTTTAATAACATCTAGCCAGAGCTAATTAATATGAATAAAATTTGTAAATTTAAATCTAAAGAGGAGTTTTGGGAGTACTGGTTGTTTTGAATTTTGTGCTAAACTAAACGTCTGCGTTAACTTTCCCTAATTTAGAAGTTGCATACTAGAGAGTAGGTACGTATTCGTTCCCCACTGGTACAGCGTTAGGTCTACGGATTTACAACGCTAAAATTAGTGGTTCGATTTCCCTCGGTGGACTCAGCAGATAACCTAATATTGCTTTGCTATAAGAAAACACACACACACAGGTACGTATACACCACCTACCGCCATCTCTTGGGTTTTTCTTTTACAAACGAGTAGAAGAGTTGCTCGGACGTTTAACGCTCCCAAGTGAAAAGTGATGTGGATTCGAATTCTTAGGTTGCGAGTCGAGCACCCTAACCATAAGCCCATGTCACGCTTGTTGTCGAATTAATAATATGTACATATGTATTAGCATGCCATAATGTAAAGTATCACCAATTGCTGTTAATGAAGTTCCATATTCTACGTTTTAAATTTCGCGATGTTCCGCAGAAGTCGTATAAACATGTAATACAATGAATGAAACATTGCCGCGTGAATATTATTAGTAAATTAGTGCAAACGTTTGAGGTGTGATAGTCACTTCGACTGTTAATAAATATTGGTCCTTCCAAGCTAAGAGGATATCGGCTAGTAACTTGAACTTACAAATACAAATTGAAGATGTTCTTCCACTGTTATTATTAACAATTTAATTAACACCAAAGAAGTTCTAAAAACAAGTAAGATTATAGTTATAAAAAGTCCAAACCCACTGTTATGAGATCTTTCGATCATTCCTCTCAGTATGAAAATCAGGGATCCAAATGGTCCATGATGTGGTAATTTATATTCTACAGAATTGTGTCTCATTAACCGCCTTGAAGATAATAACAGAGTTCAGAATACCCCAAAGTGTTCAGAAACAACAGATGGACCTTAACGTTAACTAGTGGATGTTTTTCTAGTGTGGAGTTATGGAAAAGAAGAAAACCAGTGAACCAGATCTGCTTTCTGAATCAGTGTGTCAGAATATCATAACCAGAATGTGTAACTGTTTTTGAACCAAGTATAATTAATTTCCGATAAAGCAAGCTGCCTAAATAGATCAAACTAGAAACTGATCCAGTAGTTCACGAAGCTCATTTAATATATCAGTACGAGAAAGAGTAAGAAGTGTCATAAAACAAAAACGTTTAATAGTTAGAATCTTCAATTTTAGAGTCTTGATTTCAGCTGTAGTTTCGGCCGTAATCCTAATAACATTTTACGAGGTTCGATCTACTTAAAATATCTGTAATAATCTCAAATACATATACTAAGCTAACGTGCTCCTCATTACAGATATTGAAAATAAATATATATTTATTAAACATTATAATCACTACTGTGAATTTTCAAACTAAAATGCAAAAAAGAATAGAATATAATTTTCTTGCGTTGTCTAAACACTTTGACAATGTAGACTATTATGGATGGCACAAAAAGATGACCTTCAGAACAAGGTTAGCTATCATCGTTAACACAAATAGAAGATCGTTGTCTGTCGATTCATGCTCTCTGCAATCATAAGGTGTTGTCTCCAAGATTCAATCAAATGTTCACTACCATGACTGGATGCTGGTTATATAGGTATAAACGTTGCTATAAACAGACTTTACAATGTCCGTCTGTGTTCCAGATGATCCGTGAGATGAAATTCGCTCTTAACAAGACAGAACATCTCTCTTGAAATAGCGCCAAGAATGTATCTAATTGATAGATAACATGTGTAACAAGGTGCTACTTTGTATATGAATCTGGTCCCTCTCTGCAGCCAGATAACAGGCCTCTACTCATATGGACATAACCTGATACTTGATGCTTTCCATTTTCGCACAGAATCCGGTACACATGGCAACACTGGAAACAGGATGTGAATAAAACTTAGCAAAGGTGATTGCTTACCAACGTTTACAGGTAACAGGTGATAGCAACCACATCTCCTTAACGATCTCTGTACTATCGTATGCTGGTGAGATTGTTCTTGATTTAAGCCCATTGTTTGAAGCATCCCCAGACTAAGAATAACGTAAAGGAATGGAATTACTTTCACAGTATTCTGACTTCTTGCTTGTCTGCCTGCTTCTTTTTGAATTTTGCGCAAAGCTACAAATTTATCAGCATAAGACCAGATTCATCATCACATACCACTAACTCTTGGGCCACTCTTTTACTAACAAATAACGGAGTTGAATGTCACATTATAATGCTTAAACTGCTGAAAGGGCGAGCATATTTGATGTGACTGGGATTCAAACACGTGACTCTCAGATTGTGGGTCGAGCGCCCTAACCACCTGGCTATGCCGGGCCTATTTTGACTTCAACCTTATCGAGTATGTGAGGAATACTCTTGGAAGACGATAATCAAATTCTATCATGTGATTCTAAACATTGAAGATTATTTGAAAATAGCATTCAAGGATGGTTCGGAACCTTACCGACATTCTACAACTGTGCAGGTATTATTTGTTCTTCATATTGAATATAAATGTTATGAGCTGCCAAGGCGTACAACACAACAACCAAATGCTCGCTTGCGATCGTTAAGTGATGATCAATCATTTGCATTTCAGATCTCATGTTTGATCATCTGATACCTGATTTGAATAGATATTAACTGAGTGACTGATATAATTTTATAACAGTGGTTTTGTGTAACTTTACAAATTCCGATTATACTTTAGGAGGGTTTGACTGATGTAACAGAAACATTGCTTACTTGAGTACGTAAATAGCTGTCACTTTCTAAATAAAGCACATATATTATGTCATAAAATATTCTAGGTAACAGCTAATCCTAAACTTATAATAGTTATTTATTTGATGCTATGGGCAATCCATTGCAGGTCGCTAAACTCACGTAGATGAAAAAAATAAAATGAAAAACAGATTTGAATTTAAATCGTTGTAAGTAAAATAGATATGTCATTCTTAAAATCTTACAAGCCCTTTGAGGTTTATGCATATAATTCATAGAGGAAATATCCATTTGTCAGCAAGCGATTGGAGTTATTTCTGGCACGTGGCTAGTTCGACGGAATGACCTCTTGATCCCTTGAGGTCATTAATATTAGAAATTGTATGAGGTTGTATCCTACAGTTACAAATGAATATATTTTGAACTGTAATCTATTAATAACTAATAATACATAAAAACAGAATATTATTATATACTACAATTATGATTTAGATTTATTTAGTTTGTTTCATAATGTATTCAAACTTAATCTCATAGTTTACTCACGAACATAAAAAAACTGAAAAATGTTAAGAAAAATTAAACACAAATTTGTGTTATATAAACCATAATTTATAATTACTAATTAGGTGTACTTTTAAATACGTAACTATATTGTTACAACATATGAAAATCGTTTTACTAACCTTATTACCCACTGTAACATCCCCACGTGCTTCATAAACCTGGCTCTGTTGTTCTTTTATAATACGAAGGTCTAAAACATAAAAGGATAACTGAGAGTGGTTAAAGGTAGAAGTGGATACTAGGTAATGTTATTGTCTTTTAATTACATTAGTATCATTACGATAAATGGATATAACACAGACTTACGAGTACAGAACAGTGGTATTAAGTTTGTTAATTGTTCTTAAAATAAAATACAGCTAAACAAATAGATATTATTTGTAACTACCTATAAATATTTTAATTAAAATATATTAATGTAGGAATAGAAAGAAAATAAAATGGAAGAACGCTGTCACCTTCATTCAACATTACAACAGCGCTAGGCCTGATTACTGCGAGAAATTACCTACTTTTAATGTAAAAAAAACAAACATTTAACAGACTTATATTTAAATATATTAGCTTTAGGTATATTATATGATACTATTTTTACTTTAAATTAAATCATATTAGAATAATTTACTCATTTCGTGTAGTTCTCCCGGTCAGGGTCCGACCGATTCCACAATGTGGAAAGTGCGCAGACAAACCATTGTGTAAGTAAATGAACAACAACAGTAGTTCGCGCACTATACACTAAATTAATAATACTAATCAGGATTCGCGACTATCTTCTTGTATTATTACTAATAAAGGATCTATGGTATCAAAATGTCAACTATGCTGTTGCAGGTTTTACTTTTAGAAAAGAGGACTAACAGAATCATTTCAACAGGCATGCGCTGTCCTCTAGCTTTAGCATAAAGCAACAATGAGTGGATCAGATCAAGTTACAAATCCAAGTTAATGGCTACAGTAGTAGCCAGACGGATGTGTCAACAGTGTGAGAGATATTAATCGTAATAGAAAATACCACCTGCTCCAGCAATGGTACAATGGAAGCACCATGGTAATAAGGTTCCTCTCAGGCACATAAGCACACGTGGAAGAAAAACGAAGGACAAAACAATCGAGTGAAAGGGAAAGGATGAATAATAAATGTATCATCTGATTAATACTTTGAATGCCCTTGGCTACAGAATGATAAACGTGATCATTGGAAAACTGTTAGATGTAAACAGTGTCGTAATAGTGTACAAAACCATCACATGGCAAATACATCAGGGATATTCTTTGAACCGTCTACAGTGGACAAAAATTACCAAAGAAGGTTTCCTATTCTTGTAGACGCTAACAATAAGTGCTGCAAGATACCTGTTCCTGGAAACATAATGGAGGTGGAAGCATCAATGCTAGCAGTTACCCTAAAGATTAACTGATAAGGAATACATCCTGGTCATTTTGTCTATCTTCAGTGACATTATAACAAAGGAGGGACTAGTTTTGTTGAATATGGACATAAAAATCATTCTTATAGCCAGTTTATTGCATGAAAGCCAATATGGCTGGAAATGAACTGAAAGTGATTGGGATATAATTGGAGGATGTGTTGAAAATATTTAACTGCATTCTATGCATGGGCAGCAAAGCCTCAGCTACATGTCTCACCTTTATTACGGTTGTTGTTTTTCATGAGTTGAAATAGAAGCTACGGCTTTAATGGGCTAAGACTGAAATCTCACACTCATGTGTATAGCAAAGAAAGAGTCATCTTTAAAGCTAACTTGGACTTCAGGTTTCCAACGTAGAACAAGTTGCAAAACTATCGCAAGTAAATGTAGAAAGGTGGTGAGAAAAGAATAAATGAGCGAGAAAAACCGAATATGATGAACATGAAATCAAATGGAAGAGAGCAGACGTGTAAAACTCCTTGGAAGAAAAAGATAGATTTAAGTAAATCTTACACTGAAGCGGAAACTTCTAAAAAAAGGAAAACTGAGATTAAAAAAAAGAGAAAAATTCGACAAAGTTCTTTAAATCACAGCAAAACGTAGAGAAAAAGTAAGCAAGCAATGTGGGACAGTGTTTGTTTGTAATTAAGCACAAAGCTACACACGGGTTATCTGTGCTCTGTCCACCAGGGGTATCGAAATCCGGATTCTAGTGTTTTAGACCCTGCATGGCCAGCTGGTTAAGGCACTTGTCTCGTAATATGAGTGTCGCGGGTTTGAAAATCCGTCCTACCAAACATACTCTCCCTTTCAGCCGTGGGGGCGTTAGAATGTTACGGTCAAGCCCACTATTCGTTGGTAAAAGAGTAGCCCAAGATTTGGCGGTGGGTGGTGATGACTGGCTGCTTTCTCTTTAGTCTTACACTGGAAAATTAGGGACGGTTAGCACAGATAATTCTCGTGTAGCTTTGCACGAAATTCAAAACAAACAAACCAAACCAATTCAGTGGTGTAAGTTCACTGCCATACGGCTTACCCACTGAGAGGTGTTGTTGTCAGTGATGTGATCCAGCAGATTTTGGAAAATGGAAAAAGTTGTGAAATGTCATCAAGTTTATATACAGTATTATTGTATGCATGTAACATAAGATTTTCGACGTTTCTATATTAATGTACAACTTTCCGTGATATTTTGTTCCTTTTAGATATATGTGATTTTCACCTTACACTAGTCAAGGAAATCGATAGTTGGTTTTATTCAAATTATCCTGTTCTTTGTAATTTTCTCGAACAACGCTTCTCTACTCAAAGGGATGGAAAAGGGTAGCTATACGGCTGCATCTAACCGTAGGTTAAGTGATATCTTAAGGCTGACCTTCCTTAAATTTGAATGGAATGACCAGTGGAACGGGTAATGTAAGTTATGGATCTCACATTACCAATTCAATCATCTGACGTGAAATTTAGTTTGTCATGAGTTCGTAGATCAGTTCGGAAATAAGTCTCGAGCAAATATAATCAGCTTGATCAATGCACAGCTTCAGTCCATCATCCTTAAGGTGAAGTGCACATGCTGTTTTTTGTTGTGTAAGATAAACATTGTTTCCATTGTATTACACTTTATGTTCTGTCCACGTATCTCTCAGCACAGACTCAGTTTCTTTTATTGGAACTCAGCATTACTTTCCAAACATATTGCAAAACGTCTTGTACGATAGTCGATCTACCTAATTTCAGAAAACTGTTTTAAAGGAAAATACCAGAGTGTGGCTATAAGAACTCAAAGGATCGAATGGAAGGTGTCTTAGAACAGATAATGAAAAGATGTAAGTTACTCTTGGAATGGTATATAGGCACATTAAAAGAATACAAACAGGTTTCTGTGAGATGGGCATGACAAGAAGTGAACATTAGAACTGGCAGGGAGGTGACTCGTGAAAAGAAATATCAATAATGCTCAATGTATTTGAGAAGACTATTCGAGAAGGATCATGTATCAGACCCAGAAAGTGTTAGGACCTTCTAAGTGAAAGATCTCTCTATAGACAGAAAACAGATTTAGGGGAAATGGTCAATTTATAAATGACGGAGGGGAAAATAGAACAAAAAAATCACAGAAATTCCTCAACGACAAATTCTTCAGACACCATCGCGCATCATGTGGGTAAAAGGTATACGAAAGTTTGCAGCGAAAAACAAACAAACAAAAACAAAACTGAAGCAAGATCTGGAGGAGAGAAAGTATTCGTCCGCCAAGGTGAGAGGGAAAAATCAAAGAGATTCAAAATTTTGGATATTGAAGAATCTACACATAGTAGTTATTATGGTGTTAACGCCTTATACAATCTAATCAAACATCATTGTGATTAATTATATTTAGATCTCTTGTATTTTTAACACCACAATCGTTATCTATTCCCTGTGGGAATTTCATGAATTAGAAGATAATATAATAATAGTATTCCAACCACAATGTTCGCCATATCCATTGCACGACGCGTTTTGCTTAATCCATAGCTTATCAGGCTGGCTGGGACACACAAAAACAGAAGTGGTCAGAACAATCTTTATATAATATATTTGTTAAAACAACAGTTGTTATAATGTGATGCCTTTTTTAAGTTGATGAAGTAACATTATAAATAATTATACTGGTAATGCATTAATATAACGCCGATTATATATTTTTAACACAACATTCTTATTCACTCCCTTAGGTAGTTTGGAAAATTAGAAAAGTGTATAGCAATAGTATTTGAGCCACACTATTCTCGCAATATTATTTGCCTAATGACAATTTCTTATGAGAAGTATAATTAATTATAGATACACACTCATCCAGCATTATGTGCTACAGACATCCTGGCACTATGTGTTTGTCTATTTGACTTACAGTCATGTAGATAATGACATTAAAGGCTCTGAAAGGCTTTAATGATTTTAAACAATGGTTATTTACCTGACTAGACACCAGGAATTATCAGTTGACATTTGACATATCTGAAATCAGATCTGGTTCCCCACAAGAATCCCTGATGAGACGTATTATATTCGATATCGTCACAGGTAATATGTTCAGCGTACCGGAAAGACATGGAATGACACCATGTACTTATGCTGACAATATAACTGTTACAAGCATGTCACCTGTGTGATATAAGCAATGGAGTATGTGCAAAAAGCCAGAAAAAAACATCTGAAAGAGAACTATAGATATCAAAATGTCCATCCAACCAGATAAAGCCTGTTGGATGTTGGCGTTTAGATCTCAAACGGTCTTCTCTTTTAATGCTAAAACAGTCAGACAGCAGTGTTGCACATAAGTTTTTTGTGTGTATGTTGTGATGGACTATTTAATGATCAGTTGGAAGAGAAATTAGAGAAAAGTCGTTCTCTTCTTAAGTATTCTGCAGCTCAAAACCTGCAACCAAGTACCATCCTGATGAGAGCAACAGCTATTACCAGAGTAGAATATGGAAACCACGTCAAAGTCAGCAATGATAAAGTTACAGAAACTGTAGAACGTAGCAATGGGAATATCAACAGAGTAGCCAGACCAGCATCCTTAGTCACTCTGCCCTTTTGACTCTATTGGAACAGCATACTGTAAAATGAAAGTCTAGCACTATTCAAACCAACAAAAAATACATTTTACCTAGTATATCAATACTTGAGATTGATAAAAAAGACGCAGCAGTGTTACAGAGACTGAAGTTAGTTAAGATGTTAGTCAGTGAGATTCCCAAGAGTGTAAAGGAGAAATACTCAGTTGAAAACATCAAGTATTGAGTAGGTCTAGAGTGAGTCCATTAAGTTAAGCACAATAAAGATGGCCATAGACAATGGAAGAAAAGGTCAGGACTAGTCAACCAGTCAAAGTCATACATAAACAGAGACCAACAAATATCATAGTAATATGCTTTACAGTCATGGAAGACGTGATATCATGGGCAGGATCCTTGTCGACTGAATGAATGGTCATTACAAAATACTGGACGTCCAATCTGGCGAGATCATAATTTTAAATTAATAAGGTTGGTCAGTAACAGTGAAACTTGACAGTATCATTCTCCTAATAGGCACTCTATACCTTATTACAAGGTTGGATACATGTTTTGTCTAAAAAGAAAATAGATAAGACATGTTGTATGATTTGAAGACTCATCTGATAATAATCTATATTCTAGGCCAAGTTGTATATCATTCAACAGTAAAGTGGACTACTTAGCTGATAAGGATGAACCTCTGGGAATCTTATAAAACCTCTGAATGATACAACAGTGAAAGAGCATGTAGGTTGAGGGAACAGGAATCAGTGGAATAGAGGCTAATATTAATGAAATAGAAGACTGAAGGACAAAAAGATAGAGCTCCAACGTATCTTGGAAGGACAGGTGCTACTTAAATCAAATTTAATTAAATCTTATAACTAGAAGAAATTTGAAGATATCGTTGGAAGGAGAGGAGAGACTGTTTTATGGTCGGTGCAAAACTCCCCAAACGTAAATTAGTGGTAGAAGTAATATAGTTGTCTTATTTACATTTAGTATAGAATTAAAAATACAAAAAATATGTCAAAATAATACATAATTGATTAGTAATAATAAAGTATGAAGTGGACGCTGCTGGTCGATTACTCCGTGAGGTTGATGGCTCGGATTTGGGACAGCACGATAAGAATTGGACTGTAGACTGACAAACGTCTAGCAACTGTATTCCACAACTAGAGGGTGGAAAGCTTGTTCTTTGGCTGGTGAAAAATTCATTTAATTTGTAACTAATTGAATAAACAAAGATAGAATTAAGTTTCGAAAATGTATAAAAATGAAGAGATAAGTTATGTAAATAAACACTGAAAATGAATATCCAATAAAATTCACACAATGTCAGTAATAATAATAAACTTACTATTTGATTTCCTGATGAAATATGTAGAAAACCCAAGTGCTGGCAATTTTACATTAAACACAAGTTCTAAAGTGGCCTTGCTAACTCTTCCAGGTATCTTTTGAACAGCTGGAGGAATGGGAACAAGCTGAAACAGAAATTATATTTGTAATACTCTGCTCATATAAAAAGGTTTCTTTTCATGGCATTTTGTCACATAACTTCTATAAAAACTAAATACAAAGATATCTCTTAATGGTCCCACGCTAACGATAAAAATATGGGTTCGATACTTGTGAAATTTAATTTTGTAGCTTTATGCTTAAGTATAGAGAAAGAGATAAAAGCGTTCGATATGCATATAATCCTGAAAGAGTTTGAAGGGTTGACTTAACAATAACGTTAGATAATATTTATTGTTATGATAGATAATACACAACAGTTTCCCAAGTTAACATTCAAACCATCGTCTTGTTTCTATTCCATTTGGTAGGTATTTTAAAAATATTTTTATCACTCGTACATTATTAGCGACCCTGTTGTTAACAGTGCCATATATCAGCAAGCACTTTGTTCATAAATGATTTAGAAAAATGTGTTTAAGATACTTTTGGGTTCATATGGACCCAGCTGTGATAATAGGGTTAAACAAGCCACTGACTTTGACAATTTTAAACTAAAAAAACCTATAAAAAAGTCTTAAAAGACTTTGGGGTTCAGATACAGTCGCTTTTAATTTTCATCTGCTGCAACTAGTCACCAGAAGCCACTACCTAAAATAATTTTTTTCAACCAACTAGAGCGATAGGGTGTGAAAATGATAACGTTTAAAGTTCGAAGCATGTTTGGTAGAACCATGTTTCGAACACTAAACACTCGGATCTCTAGTTCGATACGCTAACCACTATGCTACCCTCAAAACCATGTGAATAATATATATTTTCATTACCACTCAGCTATAAATATGCATTCCCACAATGCCACCAGGTAGTTTGTGGGGGCAAGTTTCGAAATATCATAAACTTGTTAACATAGAATTCCCAAGGAGACCTTGTCTAAAACTAACATTACATTTAGATAAACTACTCATGGAAACATCAGAGTTATTAGTACCTTCATGTTTGTTTTATTATAACAGGAAACATTAGAGTTATTAGCACCTTAATATTTATTGTATAAAATCTACCTGAGCGGCTAGGGCTTCTCCTTTTGGACCAACAACTTTGTATGCTGACCCTGTCACAGGAAGTCTGATATAGGGGTTAACTGGACGGGCGAGAGGATTGTAGATAGTTACAGCCACCTGGAAAGAAACAACGATGTATTGTAAATAGAGAAATATAATATTACTTTGTTTACGATTTAGAATGCTATTGAAAACACATTGGTGAAAATGTTACATGTATTTTTACACAGTCGTTTTCGTGAAATTTTTAATCTATTTATCATTCAGTAAATCAGATAATTTAGAAATATTCCAACAAAGGAGAGTAAAACTTCAGAGCTTTATTTTATCATAAATAAATAGTACATAAGAAGAAATCAGTAATATACTGTAAGTTACCTTGCTATTATTGTACATATTGTTTTATCATTATTGTTTCAAATACCTACAGCCAGTTACTCTGCTATTACTGTACACATTGTCTTATCACTGTTGTTTCAAATACCCACAGTCAGTTATCCTTCTGTTATTGTACACGTTGTCTTATCATTATTGTATCAAATACCCACAGCCATTTATCCTGTTATTATTGTACACGTTCGTTGTCTTACCATTATTGTTTCAAATACCCACAGTAAGTCACTTGGCAATTATTGTACACATTGTCTTGTCATTATTGTTTCAAATACCCACATGATATTCTTGCTAAAAATTTGCAAGTTATTTTCATATGTTCAGTTTTCGATTGTCTACATGTCTGTCTACACACCTGATAAAGTAAGAAACAAAATTATAATTTTGTTTATTGCTAAGTAATTTCCATCTTGCTCTAACTCTTATTTCATCTAGTATATTTGTGCTACAGAGTGTAGCATCTAATCTATCAACTATTTTATCTACTTTTTTAATACTATAAAGAGCATTTTACTAATTATTTGTCTTTGAATGGGTTAATTATTCATATTTCACACGTTAAAACATTTTCCTTCGTTGTAGGTTTTACTTTCGTTATTTAAATAACTATTTTATATCTTGCTAGGACTTAATAATGTTTCTTAAGTATACATAATGCTACTTTTAATTTCTTTCCTTTAAAAATGATTTCTTAACTATTATTATTATATGAATGTGAGTGACTCACTGATCATATTTTATTAGATGTTTCCTAATACTATCAAGCTTCTATCAGTTATCATTCATTACGTTCAGTCATGGAATGTTCCATATTGATTTGAATTTGCCTCATCGGTATTCCGGGCCTGTCAAGGTCCCTGTAATAGCCGTTCGTCGCTAATAAAACTACTTGTACATAGTTTGACTATTATCATATTATTTCTAAAGCATTTTCAGCTACTTATCAATCACAAATTACAGGTTTTTCTCCCTCGGTGATATTGCACTGACTGATATTTAGGTAGTGACAGAAGAAGTGTTTAGGTGGTTCGGCTTTCTCCAATGGTAACAACTTCTTGTATGCGTCACTCACAACTACCTGAAGTCAGAGAAATGAAATAGAAACGATATTTCACGTGAAATCTGTATGAACAACATGTAACGACAAAACAAAATTAGTGAAAGGTTCGAGTCCGTGAAGATTGTATTTTGTTCTGTTGAACATTGTCAAGCATATTATTCTTACAAAGAAGACACAGCAAGTGTAACAGCTGTGTTACATAAATAACACATGTCTGTTATTTATATAGACATTTTATATATAATTTTTATTATATATATTTTACATATATATAATATATGTATATTTGTGATATACATATCACAACTATTTTATGGTTGGTGCAAAACTCCCCAAACGTAAATTAGTGGTAGAAGTAATATAGTTGTCTTATTTACATTTAGTATAGAATTAAAAATACAAAAAATATGTCAAAATAATACATAATTGAATAGTAATAATAAAGTATGAAGTGGATGCTGCTGGTCGATTACTCCGTGAGGTTGATGGCTCAGATTTGGGACAGCACGATAAGAATTGGACTGTAGACTGACAAACGTCTAGCAACTGTATTCCACAACTAGAGGGTGGAAAGCTTGTTCTTTAGCTGGTGGAAAATTCATTTAATTTACATTTTAATTAATATTAAAATATTAATGAATGTGAGTGACTCACTGATCATATTTTATTAGATGTTTCCTAATACTATCAAGCTTCTATCAGTTATCATTCATTACTAACTATCATTCATTCAAAAAGCCATTATTGGCTTTTTCCATTTAATTTAAACTCAAAAAGAAGTCAATCGCCCGAAAAAAAACAATATGAAATCATTGTTTTTTCTAATTATTTTACCTCACATTCCCTGATTCCATTTGCCAGGCGTTCATACGAATGTGTGAACGAAGTTATTATAGTACATAATTTATAGCAATCATGATAAATTATCTATAAACCATCTGACTAAAAACGTGTATCATTCATAATAAATTTACTATGTACTGTCTAATGAGAAACAAATCACAATAAAGTAACAATACATGTACATTGACAATAAAATATCAGTTGTAATCAACTAACTATATTCTGTATAATTATAATAATATCTTAGACAATAATCGCCCGAAAAACACAATATGAAATCATTTTTTTTCTAATTATTTTACCTCACATTCCCTGATTCCATTTGCCAGGCGTTGGGAATAATCATTAGCTACATGTTGTTTCTCGGTTCCTCTGGAAAAAAAATCACTTTTACGTGAATTTCGATTTATTAGTTAATTTAAAAATAAAGTGACAAATGATAAAAAGAATGATATCATATAAAATTTTTGATAACGTTTTTTCTAAGAAAGACAAGTTTAGCATATTAATAAATCTAACACCCAACTTTTTAACTGACTAGCAATAGAAAATGTAATGGAAACACTGAATACAAACCTAACACTCAACTTTTTAACAGACTAGCAATGTGAAGTGTATTGAAAACACGTGATGTAAACACGTGATGTACTTCCAAATAGTTCCTGTCATTTTAATTTAGTACAAAAATAATTCTTTTTTAAGATGCCTCTTTTTGGAAGGTGGGAAGAGAAGGAGTTACTGAATAGTAAAAGGTTACATACTTGATAATAAGTTTATCTGATAACTCATTAAATCAGTGAGATAAGAGTTTGATTGCTATGGGAAGGTTTAATTTTCATGTATATTTGAATATCCAAAATTATTTGAAAATAAAAGCAACCATAACAAACTATGAAAACAACATTTTAATTTCCGAAAACTCAAGAATGTTCCTAGAAATTGTGACACTGAGGAAACTGAGTTTTACTTTGAGTCTAATCAGCTTGATCAAGATCCGTAAAAATATTTTTGTTTGTTTGTTTTAAATTTCGCGCAAAGTTACACGAGTGCTATTGGCGTTGGGGCCTGGCATGGCCTAGCGCGTTAAGGCGTGCGCTTCGTAATCTGAGGGTCGCGGGTTCGCGCCCGAGTCGCGCCAAACATGCTCGCCCTCCCAGCCGTGGGGGCGTTATAATGTGACGGTCAATCCCACTATTCGTTGGTAAAAGAGTAGCCCAAGAGTTGGCGGTGGGTAGTGATGACTAGCTGCCTTCCCTCTAGTCTTACACTGCTAAATTAGGGACGGCTAGCACAGATAGCCCTCGTGTAGCTTTGTGCGAAATTCCAAAACAAACAAACAAAGCTATTGGCGTTAGTCTAGAGGGAAGGCAGCTAGTCATCACCAGTCACCGTCTACTCTTGGGCTACTCTTTTACCAACGAATAGTGGGATTGACCGTCACAAAATAACGCTCCCACGGCTAAAAGGGCAAGCATGTTTGGTGTGACGGGAATTTGACCCGCGATACTCAGATTTTTAGTCGAGAGAAGAAAAAAACACGAGAATAAAGCATTGTTTTTAGGTGTAAATAGGGTGCATCTTAGTTGGTGACAGATTATTAAGCGGTCGAGAGGGTACAAGCGTTTTCGAACACTGGTAGTTAAGGGTATTAGAGAAACATTCTATTTGACCTTGAACTTAAAGGAAATATGAAATAAAGCGAAAAATATTTTATTTGTTTTCCACTTACTGCTCATATTTCAATTTTAATTTCTTTTCTTCAAACTTTATAATTTGGAAATTTTTGTTCAAATTTAGCTAAGGTTTTGTTTCATCGCCCATGAAGAGGCTCTTGGCCAAATAAAAAGTATCTATAATTTTCCTATAGTTGGTTTAATGTTCTTATATTCTCTCTGTTTCACAGCTTACTGGTGATTATTAATATTCCAGTTCACAACTTGGATCAAGCAGATGTTACATAAGGTAAAATCTAGTCTTATGATGTAGAATATATTTCATTACAATCTCAAACAGTAGAAATACTTCCACACACCTATAACATTTCTAACTAATCAGATACTAATATTGTTTCAGTGTGATTTTTTAATGAAGGTGATTAATTTCATTATTATTGATGTTAGTGTTTTATAAAATCATGAAAGTCGGAGAAGAGAGTAAATGTTTAGACAAGAAAACAAAACTGAAACTTAAAATCTAAACGGGAGAGTGATTACCTTAAGATGGTCTCAACATGAGCCTAAAACTTGTCATTATCAAGCACAAGGCATGAACATTCCAGATAAAAAGCTTATTTGAAAACAAGAGAACCTTACAGGACATTGTACGCAATAAAGTATAAACCTACCTGCTTTTTAATATTTCCAATTTATTTGTATTTTCATGGCCATTATTACAGATTTTACGCTTCAGTATTAACGTGTGACAAAGTAATAGGAGAATACTATACGCTGTTTTCGCTGTTTAGGTTTAAACCTAGTCAACATCTTATGATGCACAGTAACACGTTGTTGCTTTTTCATCTTTATCTGACTAAACATTGTAATGTGTGTTACAGAGTTACACACAGTGAGTTGAGTGATTGACAAACACGTAAAGGCCCGACATGGCCAGGTGGTTAAGGCACTCGACTCGTAATCCGAGGGTCGCGGATTTGAATCCCCGTCACATCAAACATACTCGCCCTTTCAGTCGTGGGGACGTTATAATGTGACAGTCAATCCCATTATTTATTGGTAACAGATTAGTCCAATAGTTGGCAGTGGGTGGTGATGACTAATTGCCTTCCCTCTAGTCTTACACTGCTAAATTAGGGACGGCTAGTGCAGATAGCTCTCGTGTAGTTTTGCGCGAAATCCAAAAACAAACTAACTTGTAATACCATTAAATCGACTACGTTCAAATTTCACTGGGAACAACACTTTTAATTTCCTTTTAAAAGGTACCAACTTAATTACTGACAAACTTAAAGCTTATGAAACAGCTTTCGACGTGAATGTTACATTTATTTTTGAGTATAGTGTTTCGTCTGTGAAAGTGAGATACGATACAGCACAAAATTTGAACGATGTAATCTAAATCTACATATACACACCCATTCAAATACCTTTGGCCAATCCACTGGTACAGCGGTATTTCCTGCGGACTTACAGCAGCTAGATTCTGGGTCTTCATACCCGTGGCCAGCAGAACACGGATAGCCCATTGTGTGTGTAACTTTTTGTTTAATTAGAAACCTTTGTTTTTATGGCGACACTAGCACCATCTAGTTTTAATATTATGTAAGTGAGTTAATCCTGGTGTTTAATTGTTTGATTCTTAGAGGTTACAATTTTTTTTTGTTTGAGGTTTTATTTTTATGCAAAATTTTATATTTTTAGTATTAGATTTCTCTTGTTTTTCACCCATACGTTCTTGGACGTATTATTTCTTTCGTTTTTCATGTTCAATGTATTTATTCGCTGATTTCCCACTTGATTTTCATGTATAAAAATATATAACCCATCATTTTATTTTATTTGTCCAGATGGTTAGGTCGCTCGACTCTTAATCTGAGGATCGAGAGTTCGAATACCCGTCACATCAAATATTCTCGCCCTTTTAGCGGCAGACCATAATAAAGTGATGGTCAATTTCACTATTCATTCGTAAAAGAGTAGCCAAAGCGTTTGCGGTGGGTTGTGATGACTAGCTACCTTCAATCTGGTCTTACACTACTAAATAAGGAACGGGTAGGGCATGTAACCTTTGTGTAGTTTTGCGCGAAATGAAAAACGAACACTTTCAGTGACAAAACGTTCTACAATATTTCCACAAAAGGTGTTTCGAAAACGTTATGATAGTTCTGATTGGTATGCTCGTAACATTTTTGCTAATGTTTCGTTATACGATTCCTAATTTTATTTTAAGACTGTTTTTTTTATTATTATTATTTTTATAAGTATAACGCTTTACCTAGAACTCCACTAGATTATGAGTCGAAAATTTCCCAAATGTTTTTTAAGAAATACATTTTGTTTTCTAAGAAAGCATATTACAAGTTTAAAATATCTAAGGCAGCTGAGACATGTGAGTGACATATTGCTCTGGAAAGAGCGTTTGTTTGTTTTTGGAATTTCGCACAAAGCTACTAGAGGGCTATCTGTGCTAGCCGTCCCTAATTTAGCAGTGTAAGACTACAGGGAAGGCAGCTAGTCATCACCACCCACCGCCAACTCTTGGGCTACTCTTTTACCAACGTATAGTGGGATTGATCGTAACATTATAACGCCCCCACTGCTGGGAGGGCGAGCATGTTGGGCGCGACGCGGATGCAAACCCGTGACCCTCAGATTACGAGTCGCACGCACGCCTTAACGCGCTTGGCCATGCCGGGTACCCTGGAAAGAGCGTATAGCCTATGAATGTTTCGAATTGAGAAATACTTACGTCACGGCGTCATGATGTTGAGCCACACCTTGAGCCTCTCCTGTGTTAGAAACACAATACATAATTTTATATAGAACACGTACAACTAAGTGTAAATAGTAAAACTGAGAAACTAACCAGAAGATTTATTATATAGGCCAATGTAAGAACCAGTCATTCTTTAAGAGACGGTATTTTGTAAGCGATTATGTCCAATAAGTATAACAACTTAAAGATATTAATATCAACACATTTTAATAGCAGTCTTCATGATAAAAAATAATTGATTTGGATGAATATAACCGAAAATATTTGGTACAAACAAAATAAATGTAACTGGATAAAACAATTATAAAATTAAGGGTGAACATACGACTCACTTCCATGATAGATATTGTCCTTTTAGATTAATTTTTTGATAGTTCGCATGTAAATACGGACGAAAACATTTTGGATATATAAATACAACTTGAAGTTTATATACAATAGATATAAGTTAATAACACATTTGAAAATAACGTTTGCTTATAGTTAACCTAATTACTGGTTCCATTGTTAACAATATATTATTACACTTTTTTGAGTTTGTAACATACGTTTCTTTGATGTTTTAAGTTTTATTGTATCGCACGACATGGCTATCTTTGTAACAACACATAAGATAATATGAACTTGGAGAAAAATGAAACATACTGATAGTATCTGATTTGATTTCTGAACTCAAGAAAACGATATAGCAGATCAAGCCAACTTTAATATCACTTTACACCTAATCACTCAAGAAGAAACTTAAAACGAACTTACATAATGTTATCAATCAGCACATATAAGGACTAATAATTTTAATAATTAGAATGTATTTAATCTGATTTGGTGTACTGTTGATCAATGTATTTCAAACATTTTCAGTTTACGTTTCAACAACATTTCTCGGGTTTAGGTTTTGTTTCTGTTTTTGCCTTAACCCATCTGGCTATACCGGGCCTTAGGATAATTAGATACACATTCATTATTCCTATGTGTTAAATTACATATTCATCATACTATAATATCATACACGTGTGTATTTTGCAATTATCAAGTTAGAATAATATAGGGATGGAGGATAGAGAATCTAGGCTTACAAAATATAATTTTGTACTTACGTAATACAGTAACGTCACCTGCATCCATTGGTCCTAGCCTGGCAAGTGTTTCGAGTTGTTTGCAGACCTAGAGTCGTGACAATTAAATTTTGTTTATATGTATGCGAGTACGTGAATACACAGTAGGTTTAATTATGTGCAGAAACGACTTCGTTCTACTTCTAAATAAAAAACCTCAAATTGCTGACTTTTTAATATCATTCGCAACCGGTAGGAGTCCATATATCGCATTTTACTGAACAGTATACGTCTTTATTTTTACAGAAACAAAACTACCCATTTTCTGTGTTAAATGCTGAGCGGATTCTACCCGTGGTAACTGGACCTAAGTGGAATATTTACGATATTTTGTTTAATACATTTTTAATCTTATGTTATTGGAGACGTTTTAACCAACAGTTCTTTTATCATGTTCATAGCTCAGCTTGAGTTCATTCCGATGAAAGGTATTTTGTGAAATAACAATAAATTAATTCATCAACTTTTAGTGAATTTGTAAGGTACGTTTGTTTGAAATCGTATAAAGCTACACGAGGGCTATCTGCGCTAGCCACCTCTAATGAAACATTGAAAGACAAAAAAGAAGATAGCTTTCACCACCATTCACAGCCAACCTTTAGTCTACTCTTTTACCAACAAATAGTGGGATTTACCATTACATTATAATGCCAGTACCGATGAAAGAGAAGGATCGTGTTTGGTGGACGGAACTTTGAACCTGCGACCCTTCGATTGCGAGTCAAACGCCCTAATTACCTGGCGATGCCAAGCATTATAAGGTTCAAACGTACTTTTAAAACACAATCTTTATACGACTTTGTATGATACATTTTAATTTCTTTTAACAGAGAAAAGATAAAATGCTCATGGACTAAAATATTTACCTTTTGCAATGCCTTCGGTGGTTCGGTGGTAAATCTGAAGATTTGCGACGGTAACAAAGAGGTGTCAGTACCCATAATTGGTAAAATTCATTGTGTAGCTTTGTATTTAATAGACAAATAAAGAAATAAAAGCCTTCTTTAACACAAAATTGACACTAAAGTGTTAATTTCATGCAAAGTTGAGAAACTTGTGCTTTAAAAGATCTGTCAAATTCTAGAGTTGCATCTCCAAGATTCAACGTTGAAACGTACGGAAATGGGAGCAGATATAATAGCGTCACGATTATTTATATTAAGCTTTAATGTGTAACAAATAAAAACGGTGTATTTACATAAAACATATACTAATCTGTATTTTGTGTAACTTATCTGTACTCTATGGTATAGAAAACTATTGTCAGAATACTGTATGCTTGGTTTGTGAATTTCACACAAAGCTACTTGAAGACTATATACGCTAACCATATCTAATTTAGTAATGGTAGATAAAACAGACAATTTTATCTACGAATAGTGGGATTGACAATAACATTATAATGTCCTCACTATTGAAAGGACGAGCATGTTTGATGATGATGAATCGAATCCTTCGCTGGCAGGTTGCCAAGAACACGAGATCAATATTTGAGATTAGGTAAAGTGTATCACTGGCTGATATAAGATTTATTGTGTAATTATGTTTAAATATAATCATCTTTAAAACATTTGTTTGAAAGTAAACGATCTAAGAGAATGAAAATGACAAAAGTTATTGAAGAATTTGATATCAATCTGGCGTTTAGTACGTTTACTTTTTTAGTTTTAGGCTTATTTTGCGAAAAAAATAACAAAAAACACACATCAGGAATGATTTGCATAGGGAAAAACCAAAACAATTTGTGTAGTAAAAAGATAAAATCATTTATCCAGAATTAGAACAAATAATTTTACGCCTTTGTTTGTTGTCTTTTCAATCGAATGCACATGATAAGTGACATGACAAATATACATCCTTGTGCAAATTAATTCAAACAAATGGTCATTTTACAATATTTTCAGCATGGCGGCCGGTGTAGGCTCGCTGGACCCGCTGATTTCCTCTAATAATCATTTTTTCACACAGACGGTGTCATTAGCTGTGTTTTGCAGTACGGTCGATCTATTTTTGGGATATATGACGAAATTTTGAGTAATATTACATCATTCGAAATTGCGTTAGAATGACAAGGAGACCAGTCAAAAAACAACTTCTTACAAACTCAATGAAGAAAAAACGGTATCAATGGGGTCTGAAATACAAGAACTGGACGCAAGAACAATAGAGGAAGGTGTTATTCAGTGACGAGACTCATTTCTTCGTACAGCGTTAAAGAAGTTTGCATGTTCGCAGATCTCCAGGTGAGAAACTTCGAGAATCTAGCATCAGTCATTTCGTAAAACATCACTTGAAGAGGATGTTTTGGGGATTTTTCAGCTACTATGGCGTCGGAGGCTTACATATCGTAGAAGGTATAATGCGAGGACTAGAGTACATCGAAGTTTTGCAGAGAAGTGTCGTTCCAGAATTGAAAAAGAGATTTCTAGATGGATCTGGCATTTTTCAGCAAGATCTGGCTCCGTGCCACACATCGAAACTTGTGAAGAATTTTATGACTACAACGCGAATAAAGGTGCTGGACTGGCCTGGAAACTCTCCGGACTTAAATCCTATTGAAAATCTTTGGGCAATTTGTAAAAAAAGACTTCGGGAAAAAGACTGTACTACGAAAGATAAGCTAATTGAGGCCATAATTGAGGTGTGGTACCGCGATTCAAAAATTATTAAAGATTGCAGTCAACTCGTGAACTGAATGCCAAAGCGGATTAATGATTTTCTGAAAAATAAAGGCGGTCATGCCATGTATTAATTTGTGAGTAATTTTTAGATTCTCAGAAATAAAACGCAAAAAAATTGAAAAAATCGTAATTTTCCGTCTTGTTTCAATTAATTTGCACAAATAATTAACATTATTTCAAGTTGAAAGCGCGTGTAACAGAGCTGTTAATTGATAATACTTAAAACTGATTGAAAGTTTTTGTTTTTATACAACAGTTGATCTATTGAAGTTAAATATTTTGCACTTAAAAAATACACCTGCAGTTCATAAAATAAGAAAGATGCAATAATTTATAACTTCTCTTTACACATTTCCACAACAGAAACATTTTGTTGAAACGTCGTATACCTCAATGACACGGCGGCATGTTTGCGGACTTAAA